>NW_022196553.1:0-119466 GCF_008641045.1 Pistacia vera | reverse complement strand
AGTACAAATGTGAGTACCACATCCTGTGTCAATGACCCAAGATGTTGAGGGAGAGAAATTAATCTCAATCATAAAAATACCTGAAGTCGTAGCATCTGACTTCTTCTTGCTTGTGAGGAAAGTCTTGCAGTGTTTCCTCCAATGGCCAAGCTTGCCACAAAAAGAAGCAGACTACCTTGCCTTTCCCTATGCCACTCTCAAGACCAAGAGCAACCTGTCTTTTAGGCTTGGGCTTAGGTTTGGCCTTGGCCTTACCCTTGTCGTTACCTTTTGCTTTACTGGCAGCAACCAGTAAAACAGGCTTGGACTTTTTCAAGTCCTACTCTGTAGTCCTCAGCATGTTCAAAAGTTTTGACAGGGTTTTCTCGATTGTGTTCATATTGAAATTCATTATGAACGGAGCATAAGAGTCAGACAAGGATTGCAGAAGTAAATCCATTTGTAATTCTACATCTAAGCCACATCCCAAAGTCTCAAGCCTCTTTATATGCTCGATCATCTTGAGCACATGAGGACCAACTTTGGATCCCTCAGTCAGACAACTCCCAAACAGTGCTTTTGACACCTTGTACCTCTCATGTCGAGTATTTGTTTCGAAAAGCTCCTTGAGGTGTAGAATAATGGAAGAAGCGTCCATGTTCTCATGCTGCTTTTGCAGCATATGTGTCATCGATGCTAAGATCAAGCATTGAATGCCATCAGCATCATCAAGGAACTTTTGATAAGTATCCTTTACTTTCTGAGTGGCATCAAGATCAGGCTCAGCCAAGTATGGCTTTTCAAGGATATACAATTTCTTTTTTGACTTAAGTATAATCCGAAGATTACGATACCAGTATGAGAAATTGGATCTATCCAACCTATTTTCTTTCTCGATTATTGGTCGCAGGTTTATAATGCTCATTTTGGTGAATCTACAATTGCAGAAAAATAAAGTCATTATAAAGTTCATCGTTATTTAATATGGTCTTTTATTAAACGATGCTCCCACTATTTTACTCAAGTCAATAGCCTTCACTATTAACTCGGGAAGGCCCGTTGACTTTCTTAATGGACTGAGATCCCACCCGGCCTATTTCAAACCTTTGCTTTGATGAACAAGCCAAAATGAATTGATTAGGTAGGCCAACAAACTTAATCCACACCAGTTGATAGCTCCCACTATCAACCTCAAATGTGAAAAAGCCAACAAGCCAATCACACAATCCAATGGCTCCAACCATCGTCCTTAAGTGTGATTCTCAGTATCAGTAGAGTGGACACTACATGTCACCACATACACACAATATGTGTACTGCTCTACTATGCCTATGTCGTGTTTATCAACCTTTGCTTTAGCGAACAAGCAAAACCGTGATTTTAAGTTGACCCATCACCATTAAGGAAAACTCCAATGCATTTTAACCTCTACTGGTAGAAGTGTACCCTTCGCTTTGGCGAACAAGGTTTCGACGAACAGTGGTTTGATTAAAACCATGGTGATGGAAGGCTTACATGACTTAATATCCTTTAATTGAGGGTTTGTTATTTAATGTCTCACTAGATTATTATCTTTGTTAGAATGACGTTATTTGGCATGTTATTCAACATTCAACCTTAGTATGCATTCTAAACCAATATTAAAACGTGCTGGTACATGGCCTAACTAAAACAGATTTCCTCGAGCCTAGAGGAATCGGTGGGTCACCTAGGGGTCCTGTAATAAATATCTTGAGTCTTAAAGTATGGTTGTCACGTCCTTTGCTCCGTCTTTAAGTACATTACAAACACATCATTCTAAATTTACAATAAAATTAATCTTAAACTAATTTTACATCAAAAAATTTAGAAACCTCGATTTACATTCGAGGGGAATGAGATGAGAAGAGGAGAAAGGCAGGCCACGCAGGCCCTATTTAATAAATTATACAACCATACATACCCAAAAATATTTTAAAACATTCACCATAGGTCTAAGGCTCATGTATCGGGTAGTGATGGCAATGGGCTAGGCCGAGACTGGGTACCCCTTGGTCCAGGCCCAAGCCCGACCTCATGATACAGGCCCAAGCCCGGCCCGAGCCTGTTACAGGTATGATAGGCAAAGCCCAAGCCCGGCCCGACGGGTTTTTTATAACTGCAGGCCTGGCCCAAGCCTGCCTTTTTTAATAATGTTTATTTTTAAATATTAATAAATTCCAAATTTTTTTAATATTTTTAATTTTAGAAATAGTTTTTAAATATTAATTGAAGCTATTTCCGCAAATAATTTAAGCAATAAGTGAACAATTAAAACTCCATAATATTTGATTATACTAACTTTTCAGCTGTGCATAATATGTTATGGTTGAACCAAACCCATCTAACTTATTTAAAGGCAATTTTAACATGTTAAACCTTCAATATGGGATGAAAATTAAGGTTAGGGTTTGGGAAAAATGGATATATATATGTAGGATAATATTTTAATTAAATATATAGTATAAGGGTAAATTAGTAAAATTAATACTAAAATTTTTGGGGCTGGGCCGGGCCTAAAGATATATCCATGCCCGGCCCGTACCCGAGGCCAGGCTTTAAAATCAAGCCGAGGCCCAAGCCCAAGCCCAAGCCCCCAACCTCGGGTAAAGCCTGCCCCTTTTGGGCCGGGCCGGGTACCTGAAAATGTCAGGCCTATTGCCATCTCTAGTACCAGGCACCATGTAATATACAAACAAGTACATAACATACATTTCAAAAACAATCAATTTTTGAATCGGGTGGGTTATTTATTAATTACCCTCTTAAATGTGCAGAATGACCATTGGCTTTATAGGTTATTAAAACTGTAGTTCGGTCCTTTCGCAAAAAACACAAAATTGGGGCAGCAGCCACGTCACCGCAATAAAAATTTCAAGGGAGCACGTCGCTGCGGCGAAGATCCCTAATATGAACAGTTCACGTTTTTTGTAGTGTTTGTGTAATAACACGAATCCAAATCAAATTGAACGCACACACGTTCAACCAGGACATCAACCAACAAATATAACATCTATCAACACATTATTAAACCAATTTATCATTTGAATCATTCATCCATAAGCAGATTCTTCAGATTTTGTAGATTTTTCAAAAATAACATGTTATCAACCAAATACATGTTATAGTTCATACAATAAACTGTAAAAATTTGATACCCAAGGCTCTGATACCACTGTTAGTAAACGACCCATTTACGCAGCAGAAAACAAAAACATAAACAACATGGATCGTTCCTTAGAACCAAGATCCGGGTACAAATTTTCAGTTTATACAATATATATTAAATCTGCAGAAAATTAATCTAGAGTTTAAGAAACCATATGCTCATTTGGAGGCTCCTCCAAGTTGTCTCTGAACGTATTTTGCTACCAACCCAAGTGTAGGATCGAACCGACATAGTCCACACGAAGATAATCACAAGGAACTAAAGAGGGATTTGCTAGATCCTCTTTAGTTTTAAGAAACAAAGAAGAAGAATGAAGAATGTTTGATTTCCAATAAAAAATCAATTCTAGCATGAGAGAGTTTAGGGGCTGTGTGTTTTTCTCTTTTCAATGAATAATGAAAATGAATGAATCAAATTATTTTACAAATAACCTTGTTCTTTTATAGTAAAATTCAATTGCCCTATTCCCATATGGAATAGGCTTGGGTTCCAACTCAAACACCCCTTGTTTCCAAACACTCCCAATTAGATATTTATTTTAATTCATCATTATCTCAATTAAAATCAATTAATATATATATAATATATATATTAACATTTAACAATAATGATAATTTATTTAAATATATACTAACACATATTTAAATGCAATTTCACTTATTTAATTTTTCTAACAAATTAAATAAAAGACTACGACCTCAGCAAATTTAATTGCACTGTGAATGTAACAACTGCTGTAATCTAGTACAATGCATACATAAAAACAATAGAAAATGGGCCCAAAACTTTTCTTTTTATTATAAGTAATACGTCTTTTATACACAAAGAGCATCATTTACAAAAAGCCATTTTAAAAGACAAAAACAGGGGAAACAGTGTAGCTATTGCTCCTCGCTTGCCGACGCCCCTCCGACTGCATCATCACCTAGATCCTGCATCCACAAAGGAAAATAACGGGGTGAGCACAAAATAATGCTCAGTAAGTAAACCCTCTATCTGTTTATCCCCGTATGTATTTCTCTTAATTCTTTCCTAACATTTTCATTGTTTCCTACTAAACTTCATGGCCTCATCTTACGGGGGCACGACCAGATGGCTTTCACATAGCACCATCTCACTCTTCATGTCTGTCGGGTGGAGTTCACACAGCACCAACCCGTTCTTAATGACTACCGAGTGGGGATCACGAAGCACCTACCCGGTTTTCGTAACTATCGGTGGAGACCACAAAGCACCTACCCGTTCCTTATGACTTCGAGTGACGATCACAAAGCACTAACCGTTCCTAATCACTGTCGGCTGATGATCACAAAGCATCAACCCATTTCTAATAAATGTCAGGTGATGATCACAAAGCATCAACCCCTTTCTAATACTACCGGTGATGATCACAAAGCATCCACCCGTTTTTACTACCTATCGTGGATGATCACAAAGCATCAACCCATTTCTAATAGCTAGTCGAGTGTGATCACAAAGCATCAACCCGATTCTCATAACTATCGGGTGATGATCACAAAGCATCACCCACTTCTACACTCTTCTCATTCACTCTACTCTAGCACTTCTCATTCTCTCTACCTAGAGTAGTTGCATCCACAAGGTTCTCTACTCAAAGAGCAAGTGCATACACAAAGTTTTACTCTTCTATCTTCATAGGTCACTTCTCAATGCACAATTAATGCCTATGGATGGTTCATCTCCTAATGTACTATGAAATGCCAACTGCAATGTTGCAAGAATTAAGGTTCACTACTCTACTCAAACCTCTATTGGCATTTCATCAAACAACTCAAGTGCAAATAAAACTCTACATAGCAATAATTCTAAGTCTTCCTCTAACCATCCAAAAGGGGAAAACCCCCTCACATAGCCATAAATCCTGCCAAAGAAGAACACTTCCAAAAAGGATTCCTCTCAAACCACCTTTCCAACCCACATCTCATTTCTAATAATTGAAATGATGAACATCACTAAGCAATAACATGGCATATAACATGTATACAACATACATACATAATTGCTATCAAAACCCTAATCAAGAAAATTCTCAAATCTCAACTTGGGTTGGGATTTACTTACCTTGTTATGGAGAGATTTCACTAGCTCTTCCTTTCACTTGGTTTGCTTGACTTTTTCTCTACTCTTAAACAAATGAACAAAAACCCTCAATAATCAAATATATTCAAAAACTCACAAAGCTTCACAACCAAAGCAAGAATCCTTACCTTAGGATGCCTTAGATTGATTTTCTACCCCAAATCACTCCAAAAGCCCTTCAAAACTCCTTGATCAAAAGAAAGAGAAATTGAGAGGAAGCAAGAGAGGAGAGTGGTGATGAAGAAGAATAATAAAGGGTTTGCAATGACTTAATTCCTTTTAATGAAATTTATACACAAGCATTCCCATTTTGCCCTTACTCTTCTTTGGGAATTCTATCCATATCCTTTGATTCATTACAAACACACCCCCATAACAGCATATTCTCCATGAAAATTTCTTACATTTTACTCCCCACTTTTCCTGCTAATTAGGGGTAGATTGGTCAAATTGCCCCTAGGGAAGAAAATATCTAAAACTTAACAAACAATTTGGTTGGCACGTCGCCGCGACGAGGAAGCTTCTGTCGCCACGGCGAAAATGTCTAGCAGCTTCCCCGTGGCTGCAACACCTCTTCGCCGCGGTGAAGATTATTCTTCGCCCCGGCGAAGCTTGAAACACTAAACTTCTTCTATTTTCAACCAATATCAAGGCAAATGTTCAACATATCACTCAAAGGCCAGCCAAACAATAATGAATCAACTCAAAAAGAGCAAAAGAAGAAGCATTAACTACGTACCTCAAGTGGGGCATTATAGTGAAATTACCAAAATACCCTTTTGCCTAAAAAGACAAAAACACCCTTCTTACTTCTTGAGTATCTTCTATGTGTGTGACCCATAGGCTCCTCATCATACCGGTAGTGTATAATATCGCAATTAACACCAATTAATCGTCTCACTAATACACAGACCAAGATTGGCCCCTAGCAAGACATCATGACCACCCGATAGATTCGGATTAAGCAAATTAGCTACCTGTCAACGATATGGTTACCGTACAATTCGATCCTTTCATCATACGTTATCTCGATGAGACGAAGGCATAGAAATAGTGTCAACCTTCAGTTACTCTCGATATTATGTATTCAGTTTCTGGACCAATGACCTGTATTATAATCTCGATAGAGCAACAACTCAATCCCACTGTGGCCACAGTTTTAGTGTCATTGCCATATACTAAATTGTGCTGTGGGATAACTTCTCCCGTACCTACGAGTGATGAATCCTCTGTCTATCCACCATAGTCTTGATACACTCCTTGATGCAGCCAATCACTACCGTATTGACAGCTCTGAAAAGAATTGCGTTAGTTAGTGTCAAACTACACCAATTGGTGCAAAAGGCACTTCGGTGATCTCAAGTCTAAGGATCACGTGCACCACCATTCATTAGATGATTTGTTCCATAGACACTGGGGTTACCATCCATATGGAATCCTTTGGCGAGTCTGTCTAGTGAACTTGCTGTGGTGTATTCGCCTACAGCAAGCACCCATGTGTTGCATTAGGCTATCACCGAACAACCTTGACAAGTGAGATCAGTCGCTGCCTTTCGACAGGGTCGTTAAACACTATGATAGCCTTACCGTATTATTTGTGCCCTTACTTCAGAATAATACTGGGGCTACGGACATTTCTAGAATGGCCACCATATGTGCTTATATGGTTCTCATTATCAAGATCTGAAACACTTGATACCCTCATCACGGTTCTACCATTCTAAGGACATATATCAATACATATTGCAATAATAATGATTTACGCGATATAGAATGCCTTTTATTATTGATTAATGAACATTATTACAAAGATTGAATTCTGCAATAATTGATTGGCTCTAGGGCATCTACTCTAACATTATCAAAACGAAAACTAATATTCCGTCTATAAATAGTGCCACTACAAATGTGTGCTAAAGTTAGCACACGGAACCGATGTTGGAGTGGAAGATGGCTGGAAATTGAGGACTTAAATATTTTATTGTTGTAGGATTGTGATTTTGATGAACTGTTAAGATTGGTTCCATAAAATTGATTTGTAATATAGGAACAATTGGGATTGCAAAGTTGGATCATGTAAAGTTTTGTATCATGTATATGTATTTCATGGAGGATTTGTTGTTTTCAATCTATTTTAATTTTGTTATTTAGTTTTGTTGGTCTTTGCTATTTCAATTTTTTTTGATAATATTGTGTTCTATATATAATGTGAAAGAATTAGAAATGCGACTGATCACATCATGTTAATGGTTTGGCAATGGAATGTTAAACTCAATGATACATTGATCTATCAGATTTCCAAGCATGCACCATCTGATTAGTCACATTTCTAACAATCTGATTAGTGACATTTCTACTTTGTTATAACTTTTTTAGGAAAAACTGATACACCGGATGTCCGACCATTATCCATTATTATAATTGTTCAATGTCTGCTTCAGTTCTCACTAAAAAATCATCGATTTGCCTATAGAATGGTAATAAGACGTCTACCAAACAAACCTTTATCCTATTATTATTATCATTTTTAAGATTAACCATTTTGTATAAATGTCGTATACATGTTTAACAGCTTATCCAATCTATCCTTATAATGTTTTCTAACTTGCATGTTTAACAAAATATTTTCTATCCTTTCCTTTGAACTTGTGCCAATAAGATTTTATTCTTCTTAAATCGACGTGTTATTCATTTCAAAATCTCATTGCCTAATACTTAATCTGACTATAAAAAATAACCTAAGAGTGACCAATATAGGAACAGATGGAATTGTTAGGTTCGATCATTATTGTACTATGAAATTCTGATAGATCAAGGTATCCTTGAGTTCGACATTTCATTTTCGTTATAACTTATAAAAAATTGTCTAACAAATTGTATGAAATCAGTTGCCTAACCATTGTCCATAATTATAATTGTTCAAAGTTTGCTGTAGTCGATAACTTCACTGCCAAACCATCAATTTGGCTATAGAATTGTAATTAGGCAATTACTGATCCATAATTTATCCATGATTTAAGGATGGTTGGAATTCGGATAGATCAAGGTATCATTGAGGTCTACATTTCATTGTCGAACCATTATCAGGATGTGATTAGTTGCATTTATAATTTGTTATAACTTTTCTAGGAACACTGCCAAACCATGAATTTGACTATAGAATTGTAATAAGGCAGATACCAACCCATAATTTATCCATAGTTTAAATATATGAAAGATTTCTTTTGTTAAAAATCTCACTACTATGATCTTAATCCGACTTTACAAAATAATATGGGGATGATTAATAGAGGAACTTTTTAATTTAGATAGATGACTGTATTCTTCAGGTCGACATCTTACAGCCAAATAGAATGGTAATAGGGCAAATACTGACCCATAATTTAAGCATAATTGGAATTCGGATAGATCAATAAATCATTGAGGTCTACATTTCTCTGTCGAACCATTAACAGGATGTGATCAGTCGCATTTCTAATGCTATAACTTTTCTAGGAACACCGCCAAACCATGATTTTGGCTATAAAATGGTAATAAGGCATATAGCGACCCATAATTTATGCATAAATAAATAAAAGATTCCTTCTATTAAAAATCTCATTGTCATAAACTTAATACGACTTTAAAAAATAATATGTGGATGACCAATATAAGAACTTTTTAGATTGTCAGGTTCGATCATGATTGTATTATAGAACTTAGATAGATGACTGTATCCTTCAGGTCATCATCTTACAACCAAACTGTTAATTATGTTGTAATTGTGATACAAGAATATAATAAACGTTTGGCTGAATCATAACGTGATATCAGCCAACATGTCGAACTATAATATTAATAAAAAATTGAAGTGGCTCAATGTCTCTTTGAGTTGATATCAGCCAACCTGCTGAACTATAATATTAATAAAAAAATTGAAGTGGCTCAATGTCTTTTTCAGTTGAAAATTTCAGTACTAGTCTATAAATAGTAAATTTTACGATTTGCATTGTAATAAACCATTTGCTATGCCATAATTTATTCAATATATCAAGGGTGTGCTTTATTTTAAAAACTCAATGTTGAACCATGATATTTCATGCCAATGACTTGTAATAAACAAACTACCGAACTAATCATGCCGCTCGATTATGAATGATGATTTTTTACTTCTTTTGTCAGTATGGTTGCATTGCATTAGCATTCCAAAGGTCTAACAATTTTGACACATCGGATGTGTATTAAAAAGAATTTTATAAATTCATTGCATTGGCATTCCAAAGGTTTAAATAAAGAGATATAAAGATTGGAGTTAGTTTCTTCATAATACGATAAATTTGATGATTTGAATTGTAATAAACCATCAGCTGAGTCATAAGTTATTCAATATATCATGGGTGTGCTTTATTTCAAAAACTCAATGGTGAACCATAATACTTTATGCTAATGAATTGTAATAAACAAATTGCCAAACCAATCGTGCTATCTGATTATGAATGATGATTTGTTACTTCTTTTGTTAGTATGGGTGCATTGCATTGGCATTCCAGAGGTCTAACCATTTTGACACATTGGATGTGTATTAATAACAATTATATAGGTGCATTGCAATGACATTCCAAAGGTTTAAATAAAAGATATAAAGATTGGAGTTAGTCTCTTCATGTCCTGTTTTGTAGCTTTGCAATTGCTCCTTTTTGATGCGTTGGATTTGTACTTTAATGACATCTACGTAGGATTGATATTAATAATTATATAGGTGCATTGTGTTGACATTGCAAATGTTTATAGATATATATTTATCTAAAATTGATTGGTGCATTGTACTGTTATGTGATATTTTTAATGTGAGATTACTATTAATGGTCAGGATATTAGAATTTCGGTTTAATTATGGGTTAATGTACTTATTTTTGATTGACGTGTTCAGTATTTTGATGATGTTTGGTGTTCTGATATTTAATGCCGTTCTTAATGTAGTGCTTTTGTTAAAATGTTAATGAAATAAATGGTATTGTTTATGTAGATATTTATACGGTATTAATGGAATTCATAAAAGCAGATATTTATGTTAATGTAACAGGATTGTTATATATTTGTTTTCGCTTCATCTTCTTGGATTTTTTGTGGTGTTTGATCTGTCGTTGTTTAATTTTGTTGTTATTGTTATGTTGTTTATGAAGTGTTATTGAAGTTAATACATTTTTGTAGATAGATATTCATCTGAAAGGGATCGATGCATTGTATTTGCTATGTATCATTCTTAATGTGAAATCAATGTGAATTGTGAGGAGTATTTATCTGAATGTGAAAGGTTTTATACGTAACTCTTGAAATTAATGTGTTTGTTATATATATGTAGTTGTTTATGTTGTCGTACATGATTAAGAGAAATAACTAAAGGTACTTAAAAGTACATTGTTAGATAATTGTTATATGTGTTTGACTACTGTGTTCTTGTTATAAATATTTTTTATTGCATCTTGGTGTTGGTATACTTGGCTGAAAAAAAAAAAAAGCAAATTGCTGGTATAGTTGAAATATAGTTCCTGTTGTAGGTAATGTGATACCTTGAATTGTTTTTACCTTTCCATTGTAATACTATATATGTTGAACTACGAATTCGCCTATAAAAGCTATTAATTTGCGTATAATTATATTATAGAATTGTAATAAAGAAGCTAACGAACAATATTGTAGTGACAATTGTAAGGAGTTTAAAATTTCAGTACCGAACAAAAAATTCCCGATACTATTAAATTACGATAAGAAATATTTATACTATGAATTAGGCTATAAAATTGAAATTAACCAGTTATTAAACGTTATTTTATTTATTTATTTATAATTCTAGTACACCGACATCTGCTTTAGTTGTAAAATCTCAGTTGGGAATCATTATTGCTTTTATTGAATTGTACTAAAGATGAATTTCTTTTTACAGGCAAGTCATAACAATGTCCAATAATTCACTTAAAGATATTGATGAATCAAGAGATGATTGGATACTTGTAACGACTCGATTCTTATAAAAACATGCATGGTGAAAATACACGTAACCATAATATAAAAAGCTGGGCCCAAAATTTTCTTTCATTAAACATATGCATTCTTTATACAAATATATACAAGGTTTGTGACATATGCAAAACTATCAAAAAAGGGTGGACAGTGTAGCCATTTCTCTTCGTGTACCGATATCCATCCAACTGTGTCCCTCATCTAGTACCTGCAAAAACATAGGGAACAACTGGGTGAGCACAAACAAGGCTCAGTAAGTAAACCCCTAAACTCAAATTATTCCCGGTACCCTTTCTTTTCTCACTGTCTAATTATTCTTTCTCATAGCTCCTCTATACTAATTTTCTTTCTAGTAAGTCACGGCCCCATCTGATCGGAGGCACGGCTGGGACTCGCTCCCACTCCCGGTGACTTCTACTCGTTCTAGCCGATCGGACTTGGTTATGCATGGATTCGGAACCCTTGGCCATGTGAGTGCATAGAATCTCTCGGGTAAACTTGGGTATAGCCCTCATCCGCATGTACACTACGGGCTACACCACTTTTCATTCTGATATTCTGGCCGCTTTATCGATGCGACGTACATGCGGGAATACTCTACCTGTACTCACAGGTTCCCCATCGCACAACCTACTCTATTCTCTTATTAAGCACTACTCTAGCTTTACTCTATAGTGCTCATTCTCTTTTTCTTTCTACTCTTAAAGTAGTCTAAACTCATAAGTCTCTACTCTTTCTCTACTCTCTTTTCTCATGCATAAGTAAAGCATAATTAATGCACATCAATAACTCATTAATGAATTATGAAAAATAACTATGACATGTAGCAACAAATAAGGCTTTCTACCCTTATTCATGGTTCTCTTGAGCATTTCATCATACAACTCATGTGCATGAATAACTCTACTCTCATTCTAACTTTTCTATTTTCTTTAGTCAACCAAATGGGAGAAAACTCCCTTATAAACCCTAAATTCCCTGTCAAAAGAGAAACACTTCCATAATCTTGCTCAAAACCTCCTCCAACTCCAATCAAACTCAACCCAACATCAAGCAAATACCACACTTCTCATAACTCATAACTCAAACATAATTACTTCTCTCATTCAACAATTTAAAGAAAACACATATGTATTTCAATCCACTCAAAGGAGTTCTTAAATCTCAACTTAGGTTGAGTTTACTTACCTTATGAGAAATTGGCTTCTTTAACACTTCTCCTTTCCTTTGGAAGCTTGCTTTTCCTCTACAACTTAACCAACAATCACAACATGAGATTCTAATCAAAACATAAGAAAACTCCCATCTAAAGTACAAATCCTTACCTTAGGAAGCTTTAGGTTAAAACCCCACTAAAAGTTTCTCAAAAAGGCTCTTGGAAATCCTTGAAAGATTGAAGGAAATTTGAGAGAGTTTAGAAGAATGAAGGAGGCGGTGGAACTGGAAAAATGAAGAACATTCAAAGACTAAACCCTTTTTAATACCTCTTAAAACTCATTCTTCCCATTTGCCCTTGCTCTTTTATGGAAATTCCATCCATATCCTTTGATTCCTTACCAACACACCCCCATACTAACATGTTCTCCTTGAAAATTCCTTACAATTTACTCCCCACTTTTCCTACTAATTAGGGGTAGAATGGTCCAAAAACCCTTAGTGAAGAGAATATCTAAAACTTAGTAAACATTTTGGTCGGACTGTCGCCGCGGCGAAGAACCTTCTGTCGCCGCGGCGAAACTTTCCAGGAAGTTTCCCTTGGCCTCACACTTCTTCGCTGCGGCGAAGATTCTTCTTCGCCCCAGCGAAGTACGGCAGACTGAACTTCTTCTGTCTTTTCAACCAATTTCAAGGCAAATATTCAACACAACACTCGTACTAAAGTTAATCAAACAATAATACCACGATACCATCTCAACTAAGAGCCACCGAAAGAACAGTAACTACGTACCTCAAGTGGGGCGTTACAATACTCATTGTCAGAGTATCTAGATTGTGGGAATGTAAGAATTTCAGAATGGGTGACGAGCTTATGAACGTTGACATGATTTTGATTGATCAACAGGTATAAAATATAATCTAAAAATAATGTTAAGACATTTATTTCCGATTTATACAAGTTTGTTCAAATTTATAATTTTCATTGGTTTTTTAGAATCAAGTTATTCATGGCTTGATACCAAAGAATAGGATTGCGAAGTTTAAAAATCAACTTCATGAAGGGTTGATATATTTGATCAGACATATAAAAGTCATACCGTCTACTCCTTCTTACAGGCCTATTGACGATATATACTGTATACAATTTCTCATGATCATCACTATGCAAGAAATAAAAGAATCGAGAATTGTTATTTTGAGATATAAATTTGAATTTGTTGGTCTTCATGATCTTCAGACTAGAACAAATGATACAAAGTTATTATCAGGTATAGTTAATTTGAATATTTGTATTTTAAATGCATAAGAAATAGCTTTGTATATCAAATATAATGAATTATATGCATATATCATTGGAGTTTTGAATGCAATAGGAGAAATTGAAGAGATCAAACAACAAAGACTAAAAACAAAGACATCAGATTGCATACAACACAGTAAGTTCTTTTGTTAATATTTTTACATTCTTCTTCCACTTTAAATAACTTACACCAATATTAATTTCAGGGAAACAATTGACATTACGTTATGGGGAAAATTTTCTGAAGAGATCAATGAAGATTTGCAATCAGGAAATACCAACCCAATTGTCATAATAGTTACTTCAACAAATGTTAAAGATTTCCAAGGTAATAAAAATATATTATATGAAATTAATATATTTTCGACAAGTAATTTATGTTTTTTTTCCATACAGGAAGATTATATCTCTATATAGCTTTGGTATCTAGAATTTATATAAATTTAGATATTGAGGAGGTGCATTCTCTACAGAAAGAGTATGTGTTTGACAAATAGTATTTTAAAATAATTTCATAGGTAGATTCATATTTAACATTTTATATGCTCTTTGTTGAAAGTTTTAAATTTACCAAGTGAATTCAAACTTAAGTGGAAAAGGTTGCTATGTTGATTTTAAGAGTCCATTAAGCATAAACATAAAGCAACAAACATAAACCAAAGTAAAACACACAAGATTTTTACATGGTTCGGCAAAATGCCTACATCCATGGGACGAAGTCCAGAATGAAGCTAATCCACTAGGTTTACTTCACAGTTCAATTACAAAGTCAAAGATTAAGCCTCAGTTGCCAAAGCACCTCTGTTTTGCAACACTTCAATCTCTACCCTTTGGTTAAACAATGTACAACCATAGTGAGTTTACAATAACACACAACCAACATGGTTACCCTTGAGCTTCTCTCAAGGACCAAAAATGAAGACGAACTTTTGTGGAGGAAGCTCAACATCCTTCAACATCTCATAATGAGCAGGGATGTATTTTGGATACTTTGAAGGAGGTATTTTAAAGCTTTACCTAAGCATAGAAACTTGACAAAAGCAAAGTAAAAATTCAGAGAATTTTCAGTGTACTTTTCAAAGAAATATCAGGCTTAAGAAAAAGTGCAATGGAGAGGAGTTTATATAGGAAAATAGCCGGCCAATGCAAGGACAGATGGCAAGCAACCCTTTATTAAATTTACCTTTATAAAAGTTAAATCCAATATCAAGATGCCACCTATCAAAGAGAATAAAACTTTCCAGCACATTAAATATAAATTTGACAAGTGTTATGGACTACACAAAAACCTCAAAAGAGAATATAATAGCTCATGCATTCTAGAAGCACAATTTATGTAACTCAAATAAAACTACCAGATACGAGGTGATCACTCTGACTCAGAGGTGCTCACCCGATACTATAGATAACCAACACAAGAGAAGGTGGTCACCTTAAACATGAGGTGGTCATACTAGAAGTTTAAACAAAATTTATTATGCTAAGACAAGGTAAGGTGATCATACCAGGATTGAAAGTTACCGCTCTAGGTTCATAAGTTGACAAAATAACTTACATTTGTTATTTAGGAAAAGGAATTCTACCCATAATTCAATTGCAAAAGAAGATTCTAAATCAAGTTTCGATTGAGAAGGAAATGTTTGAGAATAGAACATCATTGAAACATGTTACCAATCTTGTGTGGCATAATGTTGATGAGGTACACAATATTCACTAAAACGTTAAACTGATTATTATAACATAGTTTGTGAACAAAAATTACATTTGAATAGGTAATAGAGTACACAATTAAGTCCAAAATAACTGAAGTTGATGATAGATATAGTTGGTGTTACAATTCTTGCACCTATTACAAGAAGAAAATTCCTGGTATTAATACCTATTTATATTGTGACAAATGCAACAAGGAATCAAAATCTCCTCAAATGAGGTATATCATTGTCTATTATTTACTATTTATAATTACGTATTGTCAATGCAATAACAAGTACATTTAATTTCAGACATTGATTTATAATGACGTTTTGTCAATGTTATAACAGGTACAACGTAGAGATGAGATTGTCAGATGGAACTGTCGGAGCCACATTTATATTGTTTGATACAGTGACCCAGAGATTGGTTGGGTTATCATGTTCTCAACTGTTGAACAAACAAGGTAATGATCGAAATAATATCCCAAAAGCTCTGAATGAACAGTGTGGACAGATGTTCATTTTCAAAATCAAGTTGAGGGTTATGGATCTGAAAGAGGATATGAATCTTATACTATGACAAAACTTTTTGCGATTGATGAGAAACTTGAAGATGTATATAAGTTATGAGAATTGCAAAAGGTAGTATAATTTTTAATCTTAAATTGTTAATGTTCAAAATATTGAAGTGATATCAGTGCTTTCTAAAAAACAACAGGCAAACAATGGAGAATATGGATCACAATCTTCGACATTAACGACTAAATACGAAATACTGACACCAAAAATCAAAGACGTGTCTGGAAAAAGGTAGAATAGACAATTCTTGTACAGACATGTTAGACACATCAAAAGAGAGGGAACAAGGAAATGAGCCAAAAGAAAGTGACGATGAGAATGTTTCGAGCAGCAATAAGGATTACAAAAGCAACCACCCCCCCTTCCCCCCCGCCCAAAAAAAAAAGATGAAGTCTTGGTAAAGTGATCATATCACACTTGATAGATTAAGTATATAATGTAACTGGGACTTCATTTGTGAAAATGCTTTCTCTTGGTTGATGGATGCCAGCATAAATAAAAATAACATTGAACCACAATCCTTCTACGTTCATAGATTTCAATAAAACAATAAACAAATTATTTCGTGTAAAAAAAATATCACACCCTTCACTCATGAATAACCAAATTGAACCTTTCACTCTATGAACAATAAAGTTATGTGGTTGGAATATGAAACATCATCAAATTATATAGCGCATAACAAAAATGTCATTAACAATCAGGTATAATTCTAAGTTCGGCATATTGTTTATTACAATTAGTATAAAACATTATGGTTTAGTTTTGATATTTTGAACTGAAGCAGATAGTGAATTACTTCATAGATGTTACTGTGAAAGAATTAAATGCATACTGTCCCTTGAAATTCACGTAAGTATTTATCTATGTATTTATAAATGCGATGAATTTTATGTCAATATTTATTTATAGGATCAAATTTGTCTAAATTATAGTTTATTGACAATAATAATTATTGAGGAAATATAATTTTTTAAGATAAATTATCACGACATTAATAGTTCGATATACTTTTAGATTTGAAAATCTTTTTTTTAAAAGAAACAACAATAATGAAACTATGAAATTCATCATTAATTATATTTTTTAAATTATTAAGTTTTTTGTTACTATTTTAAATGAATAAAATAAGTATAACATGTGCTTATAGTTCGGCCAACGATAGGATCATCCTCGATTTAATTTTGGTAAAGTACATGAATATTTCCTTGAAAACAAAGATAGCAAAAATTAATTGATTTTCATATTAAGATTGTTAAGGAACATTTATTTATTCAAATAACAACTGTTACATGAAAAGGAAATCAGCAAAAGTTAATTCATTTTCATATTAAAATTGTTAACGAATACATTTACTGTTCGGCGAGGCTAACACAATTAATTATTCAAATAGATTTACAGAAAAAAAAAAAATCATTCATTCAAATAACAACTATTAAAATAGTTAGCAGCATTTATTTATAGGATCAGATTTGTCTTGATTATAGTTTATTAAGATTAATACATCAATGAGCAAATTAAAATTTACAAGATAAATCATCACAAAATTAACCTTTCGATATACTCTTATATTTTAAAATCTTCACATTTTTATTCATAATTAATTATAGTTGCTAAATTATTAAATATTTTGTAACTATTTTAAATGAATACAATAAGTTGTTTATCAGGTGTAATTATGTCTGGAGGTGGACATTTTTCATTTGAATAAAACATTGGCATTTGACATACATTGAATGACTATATAACTTAGAGCCTAACATCAGATGCAAAGACATATCTCAGCTTAGACAACACTTGCAAAGCAGTAGGTATCTCAAACGATGATGACATTCTCTATGCAACTGAATTTCTTGATATTCTGATGTGCTCCGAAATTCCCATACATTAATTACATCTGAAAATTGGCATTCCAATTATGTTACTACATGATTTAAATCAATCTGATGGTCTTTGCAATGGAACCAGATTGATTATAACCTATTTAGTAAAGTGGTGCATATGAGCAACTAAGATGATGATCTCTACAAAAAAAAATGAGCTTGATGTGTAAATATATTATAGTCTCAACTATTGAAACATTATGAGTACCAAATTAAGATCAAAATAACTTAAGTTAATGACAGATATGGTTGGTTCAAAAATGCAACAAGGAATCAAAACCTCATCAAATAAGTTATATCATTGTTTATTAAGTTTATAATGATTTATAAGGCTGTTTGATTAATGTTATAACAGGTAAAAGGTAGATATGAGTATGTGAGATGGAATTGCCGAAGTAACTTTTATATTGTTTGATATAGTAGCCTAGAAATTAATTGGATTATCATGTTCTCTATTGTTAAACAAACAAGACCTTTGAATGAACTATGTGAACAGACGTTTGTTTTCAAAACTAGGCTGAGGGTTACTGATTTGAAAGAAATATATGAATCCTATGCTATGAGAAAAGTTTTAGCGGTCAATGTTGAACTGGAAAATGAATATAAGCTATAGAAATTGCAGAAGGTTAGTATAAATTTTAAGTTTAAATAATTGATCTTGATAATATTTAGGTGATATTAAACATCATACACGATTCACTACAAAATACTGACACCGAATATCAAAGACGTGTCTGTAAAAATGATAGTGACTATACAAGGTGATGATCCTGAAAATATAATTAGACCATTCTTATATAAACATGTTAGGCACATTAGAAGAGAGGAAATGAGGAAATGAACAGCAAAAAAGTGACTACGAGCACTTTTCAAGTAGACATAGAAACTATAAAAGCAATCGAAAAGAAACAACATTGAAATTTTGATAAAGTGTTCATCTCATATTCAATAGATTAAATACACAAGCGAATTGGGTCGTCATTTGTGAATATTCTTTATCTTGCCTGACGGAGGTCTACCTCTGCAATGCGGTTGTTGCTCATGTGTTGGTTGAGAGGATACATTGATTGCATCTTGAACTCTTGTTGAATTTGGTGGCAAGATCGTGTCCTTTCGTTTGTTCATCAGTTCCAAATATAATCTAGTGTATTCTCTTTCTGTAAGCAAACAAAATAAACACAATTTTTATGAGTACCAAACTTTTAATAATGCCAGAATAATTTTCTATCAGTATAAAAATCGGTTATTCATTCAAATATATAATATTTAGATCAAAATAATCTCCAATCTTCTCAAGTGTTCAAATTAATTTCACCAATTTCATATATAAAATATAGTTTGTAGAAAGACATTATTTTGCTATAAAAACATTTTAAAATTATAAAAGTGATACAATAGCATATCTAATTAATAATGTGTAGAAGTCATACTGCTTCAAGTTTCCCAGATGCATTTTCTAGCTTCAAAGCCAACTGGTGATTTTCTTCCATTAAGGTTTCAACCTGCGTTTGAGTGAAAACAAGATCATTAAAATCATTAACAGTACTTAAATAGATATAACATTTGAAGTCATCCAGAAAAGCGAATGATATTCTACCCACACTCTCTATACCTTCTTTTGGGATTTGAAGTAAAAATCTCTGTTTTGGTTCGTTGATTTTTGATTAGTTGTATTAGGTAGTCAACTTTTCCTTTCAAATTTTTAATTGTGTTACTTGGTTCAACCTGTTCCATCTACTGAGATGATTGTTGTTCGTCATCTTGGTCGTTGTTAGTGTAAACCACTGAATCTATCAAACGCTGAACGTCGTCATTATGACTATCCATAACTGTTCCTTGAAGTCTTACAGAGCGCCTACCAGGACCCCTAGCACCTTGCTTCCGTTTAATTTTCGAAGATAGATTCCTTCCATTTTCTTTGACTTTAGATTGTGGTTGTACCATCTTCGACGATTGATTCATTTTTTCCATTCTACCAAGATTACATAATAAAGCAGAACAAACATGAAACTAAAATATATTAAGAAGAAAAACAAATAGTTGAAAAAAAAAAAAAAAAAAGAAGACACCGTTATCTCAAACATGTAAATTGTCAAGCAAAAAATTTCCCTTTAAAACTAAATGTAACAATTTTTTTTTGTTTCTTCCCTTTTTGTGACCCTTCAAGTATTAATTTCCTATGAACAGAAAGAAAATTATGAAACTAGGTTTTCATTTTTTATAACGCTTGAACCAAATTTTTTTATGGGTCTTATAATTGCATAGATAAAACTTTGATTCATCGGAATGCCCATAAAATACGATTGTATATTATAACATCAAACAAATTTAAATGATTAATTACACAAACAAACAGATGAAACTGCTACCAAAAACAAAAAATGGCATTAAAAAGAAGGATGAGATATACAATAACTGAATGGACAATGTAGAAGATGTTGACATGAAAGCTCCAAGCCTATTCGAAAGAAAATTGGCACCGACAGAAGAGAAAGCCAAAACGATTATACTGACAGCATGTTCGACAGAAAATGGGAGTGAACATAATTTAAAGAAATAGAAAATACATTAAATAGACGAACATTAGATAAATGAATATATAATGAAACATAAATGAGTGTTAATCTGCTTACTGTAGAAAACCGGTTGGACTGATGTTTTTGAAATAGTAGGCGTACTTTTTAATTAAAATAATATTAAATCTTTTAGGAATACCCCGAACAACATTATTGTTAGATATTGCAAAAGTAAGTGGAATATTTTTAATTGAAATAAGTCACCTGGCGAAACATAAGTTGAATGAAAAATTAAAATGTCATTAGTAATTTAATACATTATTTACCTAATTAATATAAAACCATCAACTAAATTAAAATAAAAAATTACTTTAACTTACAATTTCATATTAATTAAGTTTGGTAATGTTTGTAAACATTATATTGTTCATTGAACTATAACGTTCTTACTAGACCTGGCAAAACGGGCGGGTGGGACGGGTTGGGGTCGGGTCAGTATGGGTACGGGCCCAAGACGGGTCGAGTTATATGGGTCCAAAATATTGGACCCAGACCATACCCTCTATGGTTATGGGTGAACCCACGGGTACCCATTTTTTTTCTCTCTAGTTTTCAAATTTTGCAGCTAAACCCCTAAAATTCCTGTAATTTTCATTTTTTACAATTATGCCCCCACAATCAAGTACTCTAAATTCAATTTAATTCACATAAACAAATACCAAACACCATAGATGAATAAATAATCACTAATACACATGAACAAATACCAACGACAAATACTGAAATACATCATCATTCATTACTAATACACAAAAAGAAACACAAATACATAAGATAAAATCTTGTCTAGCTTATGTTCATTCCACAGTAAGGGTGATAATAGAGTCTCTTGATTCCACAATCCTTGGATTAGTTAATGGTGCATCAAGATCCTCATCCGAATCAACATTCACATCATCATCTACAATTATCAACTACAAATATTAATAAATGTAAATAATAAAGTAACATAATATTGTAAAGGCTAATGTGTAACAAAAAAAAAAAAAAAAAAAAAAAGCAATGTCATTCAAACAATTTTGAAGCAATCTGTGTAAAAAGAAAACAAGTTTAGCCTTAAATATCCATCACATTAATATAAGAACAACTAAATAACCCAATTAAAAGTTTTAATTTGAATGATTGGGTAGTGCCACAGATGGGACTACCTAATCATTCAAATTAATCAAGAATTTACAATAAGCGTAAAACTGATTAGATAATGCAAGAATTTAGGATAAAACAAAAGAAATGGTGTGAAAGCAAAAAGGCAAAGGTATCCTGCATTTCTGTTGGGCCTATATATTTATGTGCTAATATTTATATTTTTTTATTCTCAATATTAATTTAGTAGCCAATAAATGCTATGAAAATAATGTAGATTTACAAGCATAAAAGCAAGCTCTCTTCATTTTTAACACACATTTCCAGAAAACACCACTCCCCAACCCTCAATGCCACCATCAGTATCATCGCACTGTGAGAGTGTGTAAGTGTCAAGCATAAGCATGCTTTACAAAGTAAAAACAAACAGCAAACTACAACAAATTAAACAAACTCCAAACTGCACGAAACAAACACCAAATTACAGCAATCCTAAAAAACAAACATTTTTTGTTTTCATTTCCAAAAAGCAAAAAGTCATCCTTCCAAAATCCAAAGTAAAAAAATAATATATATGATAGTCCCATCAGTTTCTAGAAAACAGCAAATTAAACATACTGGCAGCCTTTACTTGGAGGAGCAAAACAGAAGCATGAGGGGTCTTCACTCTTTGGACAATCTCCTTGAAGCTCTTATCCTGAAAACATAGACGATAGTGAGTGAGTGTGACAGAGTGAGTGAATGGCTAAATGCTAAACAGAGGAGTAGAGGATGATAGTGGTCAATGAGTGAGTGTGAGAGTGAGAGTGAGAGTGAGAGTGAGAGTGAGAGTGAGGGACGACAGTGAGTAAGTTAGGAATTAGGAATAGGGATACACATACCTTGGATGAGCGATGTGGAGTTGTGACAATGTAGAGATTGGAGTCTGGAAATGTGGCGATTGGAGATATGACAACAGTAGAGACTGATGAGAGTGAGTGAGTGTGAGTTTGAATCAATGGCGACGGTGGAGACTGGCGATGATCAATCTACATTTGTGGGATTGATTTTGAAAGAGGAGTTGCGTTAGAGAAGAAGACGGCTAGGAGAGGAGTTAGGGATTTGGAAATGGAAAATGGGTTTGGGGTGGGAAGTTGCACTTTGCCATAAAATGAAAAGGGGTTTAAAAAAAAAAAAAAAAGGGTACCTACAGGCACCGACGGGTGAACCCGCATAACCCGTTAGAAAAAACGGGTAGGGTCAGGTACGGGTCTGACAAAAATGGGTCCAATGTCATGGACCCATAACTTATATATTTTTCCCAAGTTTAGGGTCAACCCGGGGGTCTGGACCTGTTTTGCCAGGTCTAATTCTTACCATTGGTCAATCAATTGGATTAATACTTTATCATAATACAATATTCTTGAGCAAATTGTTATGCTTATATCAAACAGTAACTATTGTACGAGATAATTGATTAATCACTATACTTATTTATCAGTGTTTCTCTATTGGTTTTCCAAATGTAATCTATTAGAGTCGGTGCCCTAAAGCCAATCAATTATTGTAAAACTGACTCTTTGTAATAATGTTTACTAATTAATAAAAGACAATTTTCTTCTATATCATGTAAATCATAATTGCGTGTATTGATATATGTCCTTAGGATGGTAGAATCCTGATGAGGGTATCAAGTGTTTCAAATCTTAATAGTGAGAACCCTACGATCACATATGGTGGCCATTCTAGAAACGTGCGTAACCCTAGTATTATTCTGACCAAGGACACATATAATATGGTAAGGCTATCATAGTGTTGAACAACCCTATCGAAAGATAATGACTGTTCTCACTTGTCAAGATTGTTTGCCGACAACCTGGTGCGACACATGGGTGCTTGCCGTAGGCAAGTTCACTAGACAAACCCACCAGAGGATTCCATATAGGTGGTAACCCCAGTGTCTATGGAATAAATCTTCTAACGAATGGTGGTACATGTGATCCTTAGACTTGAGATCACCAGAGCGCCTTGTGCAGTGATTGGTGTAATTTGACACCAGCCTAACATAGTTCTATTCAAAGCTATCAATACGGTAGTGATTGACTGCATTGAGAAGTGTATCAAGATTATGGTGGATCAACAAAGGATTCATCACTCTCGGGTACAGGAGAAGTTATCTCATGGCGTAATTCAGTGAATGGCAATGACACTAAAGTTGCGGCCATAGTGGAATTGAGTTGTTGCTCAATCCAATTTATTATTCCAGTCATTGGTCTAGTAACTGAATACAAAGATATCGAAGATAACTGAGGTTGACACTATTTCTGTACCTCAGCCTCGATGAGATAATGGATGATGAAAGGATTAGTTTGCATGGTAACCATATCGTTGATAGATAAGCTGTTTCGCTGAATCCGAATCTATTAGGTGGCCATGATGCCTTGCTAGAGGCCAATCTTGGTCTGTGTTTAGTGAGACGATTGATTGGTGTCAATCGCGAGACTACTCGCTACCGATATGATGAGGAGCCTACGGTTCACACACATAGAAGATAGATTAAGGATGAATTGGTGAGAAAGGGCATTTTCGTCATTTGTGATGATAGGGTATTTTCGTCATTTATGATGGAAAGGATATTTTCGTCTTTTGAGATGAAAGGGAATTTTGGTAATCTCACAATGCAATTAAATTTGCTGAGGTTGTTGCCTATATTTAATTTCATATTGAAATTAAAATTGGTGAGATTATGTATTTAAATATATTCATATATTTAAATATTATATATATATTATTTAATATTAATATTTGATGATATTAATAAAGATAATATATGAATATGAAAATCATATTTGAATTTGAATAAGATGCCATGTGGATTATTACCTTGTTTGGTAATGAGGATTTACTATTCTAGTCATGGAATAAATTTATTCCTAACTAGATTGGGGTTTTAGTTTTTGTTGCATATAAAAGGCAACTTAAAATAAAAATAAAATTGGAGAACACATTAATTAAATCCAAGCCACTCACCTCACTCTCTCTCACGTCTTTCACTTGGTGGAGAAGAGAATTTTTCTTGAAGAAAATTTTACATCCTTTTTGCTTGTGTGTCTTGCTGGCACTTGAGACCGCAAGTTGATCACCATCCTGTCTTCGTGTAGATACCAAGAGTTCACTCTTATCTTAGAGTGGGAGCGATTCATATCGATTGAAGGAGCCTCCAAACGCTGGTATGAAATCTGGAAATTTTATATTCAATATCATTTCATATGTAAATAACATAAATCGGGTATATGGTTCTTGAATTCAATGTTGTTGTTGGGGATTTTATTTTTGTTTTCCACTGTGTAAACCCCATCAGTGACTAACATAATCATCTATTGAACCAATGCAACGTTTCGGGCTAGTACATATCACCTCAGTTGGCTTTTCGATATTTTGGGGTTCTTCAATCGTTGTATTCATTTAATAGGACATGTCTATTTGATTTCTGATGCATTGTTTTCACAACATGCAAAGTGTAGCAAGTGCACTAATCGCAAAAAGTAATAAAGTGATAAGTAGAGTATAGTTCCCACGAGGATTGCGTGTTAAGCACTGATTCTCCTAGTTTTGTATCAAGTTGGAGTAAACGAAAAAATGTTTGGATTTGTGGGAGAAAAATCAAGCTGAAGTTAAAACAAAATCCACAATGTAATTTAAAAGCTAACTAATAAAAGCAATATCAATTCAAGAAGATATCAATTAAGACAAAGCAGCTAGGGTTTTGACTTCAGTGGCATTTTATGATTTAATCTACGATTTCTGTTGCTTCTAAGTTCACATGCAAGGATTATAAATCGGACACCCTAACTTGTAAAACATACCTTTTCAGGCTATGTTTTCCTACTTATCCCTATTAAACTTCCGCACCCTACAAAATGAAGGTTAATAGTTCCAAGTCCGTTAAGCTAAGTGGGATCCTAAATTGATTTCATGGTTCTTCGAACCTATCTCTAGCATTCAATCAATCAATGGTATTTACTCTAAGAGGTTAATACATGATTTACTTCTCAGTCTCATCATGCTCAACAATTAATTTCAATTAGAACAAGAATAAATACATAATCAAAGCAATAGAATATGAAAGCAACATCAATTTATTGATTAGACATTAAAATCCAAATTACATCAAAACCTTAACCTAAAAGTGAGTTAGTTCATACTAAAAATAAAGCAAATCAAAAGAAAAGCTATAAAAACAGAGCTCAACATGTTGGAATAACGAAAAGAGAATAAATTCTTCCCTATTTGATGAACCCAAAGGCTTCCAATCTCCAATTTTCTCCTTTCCTTCCAAAAAGTGTCGAACCCCCCCAAAAATAACCAAGTCCCTCTTAAATAGTCGACCCCAAAACCCTAAGACTAATCTCATACAATTAAAATGCATAGTTTTAATAAACTAAAAATTGCAGTTTTCGCCGCGATGAAGAATAAACTTCGCTGCTGCATCAAGTTGGATTTTATTTCACTATCTGACCCGAGACTTTCTCGCCGCGGTGAAGAATAAACTTCACTGTGGCAAACTTTTCTGATTTTTTTTGAAATTATGAAATTGCCCTCCGCTTGCTTCTTTGCTTGAATCTTCAATCTTAGTGATCCCCAATAGGAACAAGCTTCATAGTGCTTCGAATCCACATCAGAACTTTCCCGATTCTTGAAATCCGCTTTATTCTAGGTCCAGAAACTCAATTCCGCTCAATTTTTGCTCTAATTGCACGTTTTGGCCTGAAACGTAAAATATATGAAATTAAGTTGCAATTCAGGCACAAACTTAAGAAGAAGTATCCAAAATCTAGCCAAAAAGCATAGATAAAATAGTATAATCCTAGGATTATCAAATACCCCCAAACTTAAGGTATGCTCGTCCTTGAGCATTAGGCACAAGATCTGATTAAAGAGGAACAACTAACAAATAGACAAAGACAATAAAATTGAAAATGAAAAGGGAGAATTTAGAATCAAAATAAAAAACAACGATAAGCCTAAAATTGATGCAAGTCTCAAAAGTTGTTGAAATGTTATTACGAGAAAATGCTTAACACTCCAAGAAGTTATAAGTTGATTGAATATCTTTCTCTATTGGCCTCTTGAGTAGGTAATCCCCACTTCAGTCCACCTTCCGACTTCCCAGATTATTTTATGCAGAAATGCAAAGTTTATCAAATGATGGTAGACTCTATAAGCCTACGCATTGAACAACTCTCCACTAATGTGGACTAGACATCACTAAGGATCAAAAGGTCTTTGCAAGCTTGTAACATTAGACTCGGTTAGTGGGCTCCAAGGAAAGGATAGGATAAACAAAGTAAGAGAACTCGGTTTTCCTCATGCAAACACTAAGAGCTACATCAATCTCCGCTTTCTTTCTCAACCACCAATCAAGGTGTCAACCATTTTATAACCCTCAAACATATGCATTTCTTATTTTTGATTCTGAATTGAAACTCTCAAATTTTTTTTTTTTTTTTTTTTGAATGTAACATCAATTTATTGAGGTTAATTACCCTTTCTTCCTGCCTTTTTTGCGACCCCTAAACTTAAGATTTTGGTTCGTCAAATTCTCACACAACTCTCCAAGCTCTTTTGTGGCATTCATTAGGTCCGGAATTCTCTTAAAGGGTATAAAATGTGTTTAGGGTGAGAGGTTTGGGAATTTTTGGTTGCACAAGAAGAATAGGACAGTGATACTCTCATAAGGCTCAAATGGGTGACTAGGGAAAAATTTACATGGTCGGCTGGAAAGGTTCAAACGTTCTGAAAAATTGCCTAAATCATATCCTCAATAATGTCTATTCCTAGAATTTTGCCTCAAGCACTTCTCAACTACGTTCTACAGTCCACCAATATTATCAAGACTTCACCTAACCACATAAAATGTTTCTAAGCATGCTGAAAGAATGAAAATGGTGGTTGAACCACTCAACAAACCTCTAGAAAAGAAAATTTAATCAACCAACCTAAACTTGAAGCAATGCTTAAAATTTTCCATAAATAAAATATCAACAATCCTGTTCTCATCATAGACTTATACAATTCATCATTGGCAACAACTACACAAAACACAACATACTAAACAAATAACAATCAAAGAATTTAAAATAAGAAGAAACACATAAACACTAAACACAAAATTTTTCAAATTTTCCTACCCCCAAACTTAAAATGACATTGTTCCCAATATCACATCATGCACATCTCAGGAATAGAAAAACAAAATTAAAGGTACGAGATATTCCCCTGATTAGTTCGTGAAGGCTGATTTTTGTTCAAAATCATGCACACCTGTTCCTTGGCTTCCTCATCATCATCATCTGTAAAACAAATGAAAATCTATGGTGCCCACTGTGTTAGATATGTTCACTGATTAATACAAAAAAATTACAACCTGATCTCAACCTTATCAAACTAAACCAGAAAATTCAAACAACAACAATTAACAATCTAACAAAGGAAAGTCAGTTCCAATTTACAAAACAAAAAGAAATGAAAATAGAAAATACAAATACAAGTGTTTCAGGCTTCATTCATCGTCTTCCTCTTTTTGATCGACATCATCATCTTCTTCCATGGCATCATCTTCTCCCTCCTCTTGCCAATCTTGCCATTGGAAGTTTGATACATTAATGGCTAGATTGGTGCAGCAGTTGTATTGCATCTTGTACAACATTCGGGTCTGACCTGCCATCCAATCTTGACATCGTTCCATTATGTTCACTTTTTCCAAGATTTGTTGCAACAGCTCCCTTGTCATGGATGTTTAACTAAGTGTTGTGGCAGTTTTTGTGGTTCTCTTTTCGAGCTGGAGTTGGTTCCTTCATTGGTAAGACGCCCTAGGAGCTTAACATAATAAGCTTGATCGATGACTGGGGCAGGATGAAGAAATGATTCATCATCTGCCTTCTTTACTCCCGTTTGAGTGCAAATCTCATTGATGAGACATGGGAAGGCAAAGCTTGCTCTCCCTGGTTTAGCTGCATGCCTTATACTCTCCATTATGATATTCCCCACATCCATTTTCTTTCCAGTGGCAATGGCATAAAGTAAGACCGCTCGTTCAAAAGCCACTAAACTGTATTGCGTTTATGGAATCATCCGCGCACAGACAAAGTACTGCCACATTCTAGCCATGGGAATCAAATTAGTCCCTTTTATGCTTCTCATTCCCTTCTTCGAGAATTCCCAAGAGGTACCTGGCTTTGTTAAAACCTTGAGCATCTCATCATATTTAATCTCTTTCTTTTTGAATTCTACATACTCATCACGGTCAATTGGATAAATCTTGTAGAACTTATTGATAATCTTTGCACTAATTGGCACCTTAATACCCCTCACATATACATGCCCGGGCTCATACTCAGGGAAGTTTGCATAAAACTCTCTTACAATTGGCTCTATGGCTAAATGCTTCGGTTCAAGTAGAAAGAGATCCCAACCTCTCCTTTGGATCCAAGCTTCTGCATAAACTGTGGTCAATCCTCTCTCGGCAATAAAACCTTTGTCTTTTCTTTTAATTGCTCCTTCGTAACACTGGCTATCCTTCTCATTCACAAATCTATTATCGACTCGTTTTCCTTTACCCTTGGGAACAGTTTTGAGTGGCATTTCGTTTTGTTAATAATGTTCACTAAAATCACCCCCAAACTTAGCGATTTAACTTGAAAATTCAACACCAATGCACAATTCTACAACCCAAAATCACTTCCTCACTTCACCCTAAGGTTTCAAAATTTACACTTACAGCCCAAAATCACCACTCTTCCAAATGCAATCAACCAACTTCGAAATCACAAACCCACACTTCCTCAATACACACAACTCAAACTCCACAATTTTCAACCCAAAATCACCACACAATTCGTACCAATTCAACCTCTAGCACTTTAATCAATTCTTAAATATAAAGCAAGTACAAACTGAAATTGATTAAAATCAAAGCTAGATACACCAATTCATACCTTGCCCATGTAACAACTGCTGAAATCTAGTACAATGCATGCATAATAACAATAGAAAATGGGCCCAAAACTTTTCTTTTTATTAAAAGTAATACGTCTTTTATACACAAAGAGCATCATTTACAAAAAGCCATTTTAAAAGACAAAAATAGGGGAAACAGTGTAGCTATTGCTCCTTGCTTGCCGACACCCCTCCGACTGCATCGTCACCTAGATCCTGCATCCACAAAGGAAAATAACGGGGTGAGCACAAAATAATGCTCAGTAAGTAAAACCCTCTATCTGTTTATCCCCGTATGTATTACTCTTAATTCTTTCCTTACACTATTTCTGTTTCTATTTCTGTTTCTCCTAAACGTCATGGCCTCATCTTACCGGAGGTACGGCCGGATGGCGTTCACACAGCACCATCTCACTCTCCATGACTATCGGGTGGAATTCACACAGTACCAACCCGTTCTTAGTGACTACCGAGTGGGGATCACGAAGCACTTACCCGGTTTTCGTAACTATCGGGTGGAGACCACCTAGCACCTACCCGTTCCTCATAACTTTCGGGTAACGATCACCAAGCATTAACCCGTCTCTAATCACTGTCGGGTGATGTTCACAAAGCATCAACCCACTTCTAATAAATGTCGGATGATGATCACAAAGCATCAACCCTTGCGCTAATAACTAACCGGGTGGTGGTCCAAAGCATCACCCGTTTCTAATACATATCGGGTGACGATCACAAAGCATCAACCCATCTCTAATGGCTTTCAGGGTGTGATCACAAAGCATCAACCCGATTTCATAACTGTCGGGTGATGATCACAAAGCATCAACCATTTCTACTACTCTTCTCATTCACTCACTCTAGCACTTCTCATTCTCTCTACCTTTAGGTAGTTACATCCACAAAGTTCTCTACTCATAGAGCAAGTCATCCAAAGTTTCTTACTCTTTCTTAGGTCATTCTCAATGCACAATTAATGCCTATGGAGAGGTTCATCTCCATTCATGCACTTATGAAATGCCAACATGCCATGTACAAGAATTAAGGTTCACTACTTATCTCAAACCTCTATTAGGCATTTCATCAAACAACTCAAGTGCATAATAAAACTCTACAAACAATAATTCTAAGTCTTTCTCTAACCATCCAAAATGGGGAGAATGCCCCTCACATAGCCACATAACCTGCCAAAGAAAGACACTTCCAAAAGGGTTCCACAATACCCCTTCAATTCCATCTCAAAATACCTTTCCAACCCACAACTCACTTCTATATTTGAAAGGCATAAACAATCACAAAGCACTAGAAATCTCTATTTAAGCTCAATAACAGGGCATAAAAATGTATATAACACATATACATAAGTGCTATCAAAACCCTAATCAAGAAAATTCCCCAATCCCAACTGGGTTGGGGTTTACTTACCTTGTTATGGAAGATTCACTAGCTCTTCCTTTCACTGATAAGCTTGACTTTTTCTCTACTCTTAAACAAATGAACAAAAACCCTCAATAATCAAATATATTCAAAACTACAAAGCTTCAAAACCAAAGCAAGAATCTTACCTTAAGATGCCTTAGATTGATTTTCTACCCTTAATCACTCCAAAAGCCCTTCAAAACTCATTGAACAAAAAAAGAGAAATTGAGAGGAAGCAAGAGAGGAGAGTGGCGATGGGAGAAGAAGAATGAAGGGTTTTGCAATGACTTAATTCCTTTTAATGAATATTATACACAGTTTCCCATTTTGCCCTTACTCTTCTTTGGGAATTCTATCTATATCCTTTGATTCATTACAAACACACCCCCACAACAACTATTCTCCATGAAAAATCCTTTCAATTTACTCCCCACTTTTCCTGCTAATTAGGGGTAGAATGGTCAAATTGCCCCTAGGGAAGAAAATATCTAAAACTTAACAACATTTTGGTCGGCCTATCGCCGCGGCGAGGAAACTTCTGTCGCCTCGGCAAAACTGTCCAGCAGCTTCCCCGTGGCTTCAACACCTCTTCGCCGTGGCGAAGATTCTTCTTCGCCCCGGCGAAGACTGAAATACTAAACTTCTTCTATTTTCCACCAATTTCAGGGCAAGTATTCAACATAACACTCAATCAAAGGTCAACCAAACAATATTACCAAGAAACCAACTCAAATAAGAGCAAAAGAAGAAACAATAACTACATACCTCAAGTGGAGCGTTACAGCCCACCTCAGATTTACCCTTGATTTTGCTAATTTCTACCCAAATTGAAGGATCCCCAAATTTTTTTGTCAACCTAGGGTTTCCACAAATTCTTGCACAATCCTTGAAAAATTGAGATGATTTATTGTTTATGAGGGTTAAGGAGTGGAGTAGTGGGAAGAATCTTGACTGGAAACAATCTGGATTGAAGGTGGAAGTGTTTGGTTCTTGGAAATTTTTGGGAGCTCTCACGAAAAATGAAGAGTCAACGCGTGTTTATATAGAAAACAGTTTTCGCCACGATGAAGTTCATGAATCATTTGTGCGAGATGCTCGATGTCGCGGTAAAGAATTTTTCTCGCCGTGGCAAAGTCTGGCAGTGCATACAATGCTACGGCGAAATCTTGAATTTCCTTAAGTCCAACTTTGGCAGTGTATACGATACCGCAACGAAGAATAAACTTCGCCGTGGTGAAATCTGGAGTTCCATGAGCACTTATTTGGCAGTGCATAAAATGCCACGGCGAAGTTCTTCCTTTGTCGCGGCGAAGTCTGGAAAATTCAAATTCTTGTCACATTCTAATCATTCACTTGAAATATCAAAAGACAAACAAAATTAAACTATTTCCTAAATCATAAAACACATAAACAAATTTAAAACAACTAAAAATGAGAACACTTGGGTTGCCTCCCAAGAAGTGCTTGTTTATAGTCGGAAGCTCGACTTTCTCAAGTCCTTATTCAGGAATGTCGAGTTTGATGGGTAGTGACTTGCAACTCAACACTCCATCAATGTATGGCTTCAATCGCTGCCCATTAACCTTAAATGTATGCTTTTCCTCATGTGAGATTTCCATAGCACCGTATGGGTAGACTTCTGTAACTATGAAGGGTCCGAACCATCTAGACTTAAGTTTTCCAGGAAAGAGCCTAAGTCTAGAGTTGTACAACAATACTTTCTGACCCACTTTAAAGTTTTCTTTGTGATAAGCTTGTCGTGCCACATCTTGGTCTTTTCTTTGTAAATACGGACATTCTCATACACTTCATGATGAAACTCGTCAAGTTCATTCAATTTTAGCATCCTTGCATCCCCAGCAACTTGTAAATCCATGTTTAGCTGCTTGACTGCCCAATATGCCTTATGCTCAAGTTCCACCGGCAAGTGACATGCCTTCCTATATACCAATCAGAACGGAGACATACCAATTGGAGTCTTAAACGTAGTATGGTATGCCCATAATGCATCATCTAACTTCCGTGACCACTCCTTCCTGGATGTGTTAACTGTCTTCTCTAAAATTCTTTTCAGCTCTCTATTTGACAATTCCACCTTAGGGTTATACTAAATTTTCTGTGCTTTTTGGTTGGATTTTGGATACTTCTTCTTAAGTTTGTGCCTGAATTGCAACTTAATTTCATATGTTTTACGTTTCAGGCCAAAACGTGCAGTTAGAGCAAAACTTGAGCAGAATTGAGTTTTTGGACCCAGAATCAAGCGAATTTCAGGAATCCGGAAAGTTCTAATGAGGATTCGAAGCACTATGAAGCTTGTTCTTATTGGGGATCACTAAGATTGAAGATTCAAGTAGAGAAGCAAGCGGAGGGCAGTTTCGTAATTTTAAAAAAGTTCGCCGCAGTGAAGTTTATTCTTCGCCGCGGCGATAAAGTCTCGGGTCAGATAGTGAAATAAAATCCAACTTGATGCCACGAAAAACTGCATTTTTTAGTTTATTAGTTTTAATTGTATGGGATTAGTCTTAGGTTTTGGGGTCAACTATTTAAGAGGGACTTGGTTATTTTAGAAGGAGTTCAACACTTTTTGGAAGGAGAGGAGGGTGAAAATTGCATTTTTTAGTTTATTAAAACTGAGCGTTTTAATTGTATGGGATTAGTCTTAGGGTTTTGGGGTCGACTATTTAAGAGGGACTTGGTTATTTTAGAAGGAGTTCGACACTTTTTGGAAGGAGAGGAGGGCGAAAATTGCATTTTTTAGTTTATTAAAACTGAGCGTTTTAATTGTATGGGATTAGTCTTAGGGTTTTGGGGTCGACTATTTAAGAGGGACTTGGTTATTTTAGAAGGAGTCGACACTTTTTGGAAGGAGAGGAGAAAATTGGAGATTGGAAGCCTTTGGGTTCATCAAATAGGGAAGAATTTATTCTCTTTTCGTTATTCCAGCATGTTGAGCTCTGTTTTTACAGCTTTTCTTTTGATTTGCTTTATTTTTAGTAAGAACTAACTCACTTTTGGGTTAGGGTTTCGATGTAATTGGCATTTTAATGTCTAATCAATAAATTGATGTTGCTTTCACATTCTATTGCTTAGATTATGTATTTATTCTTGTACTAATTGAAATTAATTGTTGAGCATGATGAGACTGAGAAGTGAATCATGTATTAGCCTCTTAGAGTAAATACCATAGATTGATTGAACGCTAGAGATAGGTTCAAAGTCCATGAAATCAATTTAGGATCCCACTTAGCTTAATAGACTTGGAACTATTAACCTTCATTTTGTTGGGTGCGGAAGTTTAATAGGGATAAGTAGGAAAACATAGCCTAAGAAGGTATGTTTTACATTTCCTTCTCATGGCAATGCCTTAAAATACTCTTCATCTCCTCTTCCGGGACACACATTCGTATCATCTGATCTGCACAGTGTTTATAGAAAAATGGTTCTTCCCAGAAATAGAACTTCAAGTCAGAGAAAAATTTCCTCTTCTTCTGGAAAGCCATGCCATTTGGGAGCACTCTCGATGATAAGTAATTTGCAATATCTGCATACCAAGGTGCTTCTTCAACTCTCATCGGTTTCTCATTCGGGAATGTCTCCTTGATTTGAGTTTCCTCTTCACTTCCTTGGTTTGGTCGTTCAATCTTAGATAGATGATCTACCACCACATTTTCTAACCCCTTTTCATCTCGGATTTCTAATTCGAACTCTTGCAATAGTAGGATCCATCTAATCAGCCTGGGTTTTGCTTTTTGTTTTGCCAGCAGGTGCTTGAGTGCTGAATGGTTCATGTAGACAATCACCTTAGCACCTAGCAAATAAGACCGAAATTTGTCAAATGCAAAAATGACAACTAAAAGCTCTTTTTCAGTAGTAGTGTAATTAAACTATGCATCGGTTAGTGTCCTGCTAGCATACTGAATTACATGCAAAACCTTATTCTGTCACTGTCCTAAAACCACTCCTAATGCAAAGTCACTAGTATCACACATCAATTCAAATGGGAGTTCCCAATTAGGAATTGCAATAATGGGTGTAGACACTAATAATTTCTTAAGAGTTTGAAAAGCATGCATGCATTCATCATTAAAATCAAAAGAAGCATCTTTTATCAACAAATTGCAAAGAGGTTTAGAGATTTTAGAGAAATCCTTTATAAATCTTCTATAGAATCCTGCATGCCACAAGAAACTCCGGACTGCCTTAACATTTGCAGGTGGTGGCATCTTCTCAATCACTTCCGCTTTGGCTTGATCCACTTCAATGCCATCCTTTGAAATTCGGTGATTGAGTACTATTCCTTCTTGAACCATGAAGTGACACTTCTCCCAGTTGAGCACCAAATTTGTATCTTGACATCATTACAAAACAAAGGAAAGGTTAGAAAGACAATTATCAAAAGATGAACCAAAAACAAAGAAGTCAGCCATGAAGACTTCTATGAACCGCTCCACCATGTCACTGAAAATCGACATCATGCATCACTGGAATGTGGCCGGTGCATTGTACAACCCAAAAGACATCCTTCTGTAAGCAAAGGTACAATAAGGACAAGTGAATGTCATCTTCTCTTGATCGTCTGGAGCAATGGCAATCTGATTATAATCTAAAAAGCCATCCAGGAAACAATAATAAACATGCCCCGCCAGTCTTTCCAACATTTGATCAATGAAAGGAAGTGGAAAATGATCATTTCTTGTTGCTTCATTCAACTTTCTGTAGTCAATACACACCCTCCAACCCATGACTGTCGTAGTTGGTATCAATTCATTGTTGTCATTCTTTATTACCGCGATACCTCCTTTCTTTGGAACCACTTGCATCGGGCTCACCCAAGGACTATCTGAAATAGGGTAGATGATGCCTGCATGTAAGAGTTTCACCACTTCCTTCATAAAAGGATTCAATCTCCGTTGCGGTTGCACCTTAGGCTTGACATCATCTTCCATGAGTATCTTATGCATACAAAAAGATAGAGAGATGCCTTTAATGTCCGATATGGTCCATCCAATTGCTAATCTATGTTTTCTTGACACCCGAATCAACCTCTATTCTTCCAATTTACTCAGCTTTGCATTGATGATCACTGGAAAGGATTCTGATTCACCAAGATATACATATTTGAGGTGAGATGGTAAAGGCTTCAGTTCAAGTTTTGGAGGTTCTTCCGTTCTTTCTTTTTCATTCTCTTTTTCTATGTTAGAATCTTCAAATTCTGGATCTTAGCTTGCTAATGCGTTGTTACTACAACATGCAAATATAGCGAGGGCACTAGTCGCACAAAATAATAAAGTGATGAGTGAGTATCGTTCCCACGAGGATTGGTTGCTAAGCACTGAATTTCCTATTTGTTTTCAAGTTGGAGAAACTGAAAATTGTTTGGATTTATGGGAGAGATTAAACTTAACTGAAAGCAAAATTTACTAAGTGTAAAAACAACTAAATTATGTAAGCAAGATTTAACGCAAGAGTAACATCAATGTAAGCAAACTATTAGGGTTTGACTTCATTCGGACTCTATGGATTAATTATGTGGATTATGCTACTTCTACACTCACATGCATGGATTGTAAATCGAATTCCCTAAGTTGTCAAACATACCTTTTCAGGCTATGAATTCCTACTTTTCCCTATTAAACTTCCGCACCCAACAATTTGAAGATTAATAGTTCCAAATTCATTAAACTAATGGAGTCCTAGATTGATTTCATTGATTCTCAAACCTATCTCTAGCTTTCAATACTACAATGGTGATTACCCAAGAAGCTTAACATGATTCATTTCTCAATCTCATCATGTTCAACAAATACAATCAATAAAAATCAGAACAACCACACAATCTATGCAATAAAATGAAAAAGCAACAATAATCAATTGATTAATCCATAGAAATCCGATTTACATCAATACCCTAACCCAAAATGGATTAGTTCATAACTAAATTAACACAAATAGCTAAAAGGACAATAAACATAGCAGTCAACATATTGAGACAAAGAGAAAAGAACAGAGATCTCCCCTAGTTGAAGAATCCGCAAGATTAAATCCCAAATCTTCTCCCTTTCTTTCCAAAATATCAAAGCTATTCTCAAACAAAGATGAATCAAGATGAACCTAGACAAACCCCCACCAAAATGGCAAGGTTTTTCTTATATAGTACACCCAAAAACCTAATACCTTTCCTAAAATAAAATTGTGCATTTTGGAGAAAACAAAATTTCGCAGACTTCGCCGTGGCGACGAACTAAAGTGAATCTCGTGCCTAGCTTCTTTCACCGCGGTGAAGAATAAACTTCGCCACGGTGAACCTTTTTGGAAAATTTTGAATTTACAGAATTGCCTTCCGCTTGCTTCCTTGCTTGAATCTTCGATCTTCGATGCTTTCCCATGGAAACAAGCTTCATAGTGCTTCACTCCGCTTCAGAACTTTTCCAAATTCTGAGATTTGCTTACTTCTGGGTCCAGAAACTCCAATTCGCTCATTATTTGCTAAAAATGCACGTTTCGGCCTGAAACATAAAATATATAGAATTAAGTAGCAATTCAGGCATAAACGAACTAAGAAGTATCTAAAATCCGGCCAAAAAGACTAAATAAAACAGTATAATCCTCGGATTATCAAATACCCCCAAACTAAAAACATGCTCGTCCCCGAGCATCAGGTACAAAACACGACTACAAGAAAAACGACTAACACTAAAAACACAAAAACAACAAAACCAAAAATTAAATAAGAAACATTAGACTCAAACTCAACACAACGAACTGTCTAGAATTTATACAAGTCTCAAAGATTGTTGAAAAATTATTACTAGAAAATGTTCAACACTCCAAAAAGTTATAAGTTGCATTGACTATCTTTCTTTATTGGTCCCCCGAGTAGGTGATCCCCACTTCAGTCCACATTCCGACTTCCCAAATTTTTCTATTCAGAAATGCAAAGTTTATCAAATGGCGGCGGACTCCATAAGCCTAAGTATCGAGCTCCACTAATGAGGATTAGACACTACTAAAGATCAAAAGGTCTTTATAGGCTTGTAACGTTAGGCTAGGTTAGTGGGCTTCAAAGAAAAGGAAAGGATAAATAAAGCAAGAGAATTCGGTTTCCTTTAAGCAAACACTCAGACTTACATCAACTTCCACTTTCTTTCTCAACCACCAGTCAAGATGTTAACCATTTTATAACCCTCAAACATGTGCACTTCTTATTTTTGCTTCTGAAGTTCAATTCTCAAATTTTTTTTTTTTTTTTTTTTTAAAAACAACAATAATAACCAATTTGAGGTTAATTGTCCCTCTTATTCTTCTTGCGCTTCTCACAACCCCCAAACTATTCTTTTAGTTCATTCACACAACTCTCCAAGCTCTTTGTGTTTGCATTAGATTTAGAATTCTCTTAAAGGTTGCGGACGTGTTTAGGGTGAAAGGTTTGGGCATTATTGGTTGTATAAGAAAAATAGAACAACGATGATTTCATAAGGCTCAAATGGGTAACTAGGGATAAAATTCATGGTCAGCTGGAAAGGCTCAAACGTTCCAAAAAACTGCCTAAATCAATTCCTTAATAAATGCCTATTCCTAAAATTTGGCCTCAATCACTTCTCAACTAGATTCTAGAGTCCACCAACATTATCAAGACTTCACCTAACCGCATAAAATGAATCTAAGCATGCCAAAATAATGAAAATGGTGGTTGAACCACTCAACAAACCTCAAGTTAAATTCAGTCAACCAACATAAACTTGAAGCAATGCTTAACATTTTTCAACAAAAAAAATCCCAACAATCCTATTCTCATCATAGACTTATGTAATTCATCATTGACATACACAAGAAAACATGAAAACAGCTAAACACAAATAAAAAATTGTTCAAATTTTCCTACCCCCAAACTAAAGATGACATTGTCCCCAATGTCACACTATGCACAATTTAGGAATAGAAAAACAGAATTTACAAAGGTACGAGATAGTTCCCTGATTAATCCGTGAAGTCAAAGTTTCGCTCAATAGCATGCACACTTGTTCATTGGCTTTTTCATCACCATAATCTGTAAAACAATTGAAATGCTGTGGTGTCTACTGTGTTAGAAAATTTCACTAACTAATATGAAAATATTACAATCCTAATCTCGCCCTTACGACTACTAAGAGTTCAAACAAAATTAAACAATCCAAACCAAAAGAAAATTAGTTCAATGTTCAAAATAAAAGACAATACAACTGAAAATAAAAATAAACTACAAAACAGGTGCTCCGATTTCACTCTTTAGCCTCTTCCTCTCCTTCGGTGTCGTCATCTTCTGTGTTGAAGCCCATCCATTCCTCTGAATCCCAGTCTTCCTATTGGAAGTTTGAAGTATCAATGTTGAACTTGGTGCAGCAGCTGTGCTGCATATTATACATCATCTGGGTTTGTTCTGCTAGCCAATTCTGACGTCGTTCCATCTGTTTCATCTTACCCAACATCTACTGCATCAGATCCTTGATAGTGGATGTTGAACTGGATGATGTGGCAACTTTTGTGGTTTTTTGTCTTTTTGTTCCGGAGCGAGATTCTTCTATAGGAGTACGCCCAAGTAGCTGTTGATAGTAGGCTGTGTCGAGAATTGGGATAGGATGGATAAGTGGTTCATTATCTGTCTTCTCTACTCCTGCCCGAGTCCACAGCTCGATGATGAGATGTGGAAAGGGGAAGCTCCCTCGCCCTGGCTGGGCTGCATTTTACATACTCGTCATGATATTCTTCCCCACATCCATTCTCTTTCTAGTGGCGATGAACTAAAGCAATACTGCCTTATCAAAAGTTACAAAATTATAATGTGTCTCCGGAATCATCCTCGCACACACAAAGTACTGCCACAACCTAGCCATCAGTAACAGAATAGTTCCCTTGATGCCTTTCTTTCCCTTCTTCGAAACCTCCTAAGGGGTATCCGGTTTTGCTATGACCTCAAGTATCTCATCCTTCTTAAATTGTTTCTTTTTAAATTTCAGATACTCATTACGGTCAATTGAAGGCAAGTTGTAGAAATCGTTTATGACTTTCGCATCTATTGGTACATCAATCCCCTTCACAAATACATGCCCAGGATCACACTCAGGGAGGTTGGCGTAAAACTCTCTTACTATCGGCTCTACAGCAGCATGTATGGGTTCACTCATAAATGCATTCCACTTTCGCACTTGACTTGTAACGCCCCATTTGAGATACAAAGCCATTGTTTATGTTATGGCCTCAAGGTTTACTGAATTGCCCCTAAATGAGGTTGTATCTTATTCATGTTGTTTGGTTGGCCCTTGGTTGAGTTTATGTTTTGGGTTTGGTTGAGTGTTTACCCTGGAATAGATTAAGACTTAGCGGATTTTGGAGTTGCAGTCTTCGCCGGGGCGAAGAATAGTCTTCACCACGGCGACGTTGGCTTTGTGTATGGCAATGTTGGTTCTGTAATTCTTCGCCAGGGTGATAGAGAATCCTTCGCCGCGGCGAAGGGCCGGCTGAGTTTTTTTTGAGTTTCTAGAGAATTCTTTCCTAAGGGCAAAATGACCATTCTACCCCTAATTAGCAGGAAAAGTGGGGAGTAAAATGCAAGGAAATTTCATGGAGAATAGTGTAGAATGGGGGTGAGTTTGTAAAGAATTAAAGGATAAAGGTGGAATTTTCAAGAAAGCGTAGGGCAAAATGGGAAAGAGTGTTTATTATATGAGCTAATAAGGGTTTAGTTCTCTAAACCCCTTCATTTCACCCATTTCCACACCCTCTTCATCTCCCATTTTCTCTCAATTCCTCACTCAATCTTCCAAGGGATTTTTGAGAGTTTTGAGTTGGGATTTGACAAAGAATTGATCCTAAGCAAGAAGAGGAAATAAGGGAAAGCTAAGGTCCAACAAGAGTAGAGAGTTTTAGTGAAGACTACTCAAGTATGAGGTAAGTAAATCCAACTCAAGCTAAAGTTTAAGAAATCCTTGAGTAGAGATTTTCTTTATGCATGTATATATGATGCTTGTTGAGAAATTAAGTAGAGATGTATGTCTATTTGTTGAGAAATGGAGTTGAGATGAATATTCATGTTGTGTTCGTTGGATATGCTTCCTTTATGAGAAGTGTTGATGTGTGATGAGTTTGAGATGAAGTTGGAGGAGACTGAGTAAATTTTGAGGAGTGTTCTTCTATGATAGGAATTATGTCCATAGAAGGGAGTTTCTTCCCATTTTGGATGATTAAAAAGAGAAATAGAGTTGTAGTTATAGAGGAGTTTTTGTATGCACATGAGTTGTTTGATAAAATGCCTAAGTGAAAACATGTTACCAAACTGCCTGTCACAGCCGTGACTTTCTGAGTGATGTTTGGGCATCTTACGGATTGAACTAGGTTGAGACCAAAACATAAAAGTTATAGCCCTGTCTTAAGCTTTAAAACAAGACAAAAATTGTAGCAATCCGATGTTTAACCAAGTTATGCCTTCTTGAGTGTGACTGTGGCAGAATGACTGCTTTGAGCAACATTGTATTTGGTGTTTTCATAAGTGACTTAAGAGCATAAACCATCCATATGCATAGTTGTGCATTTGAGAAGTAGAGTAATAGTGAGAAAGAGTAGAGAACTTTGTGAATAGACTACTCTAAGAGTTAAGCTATACGAGAGTACTAGCTTGAGGAAGAGGAGTATTAGCTTGAGCAAAGTAGAGAATTTTGAGTATAAGCTATACATCAGTAATAGTTTGAGTGAGAAAGAGTAGGAATGTTGAGAATAGCAACTCTAAGAGTAAAGAGAATGGAACACTCTAATGTAAAGGAGAGAGATTGAGCACTAGCAAATAAAAGAGAGAAAAGTGCTACAGAAGAGAATAGAGTAGGTTGTGCGATGGGGAACCCGTGAGTGATGAGTAAAGTCACGAGAGTGGGTGCTTTGTGATCCCCAGCCGTGCTCCAGTTTGATGGGGCCATGACCGTCACAAAGAGTGGAACATGATGTCAACCGTGCCTCCGGTTAGATGGGGCCGTGACATTCAGAGAGAGGAGAATAACATCATGGCCAAAGGTTCCAAACCATGATAACGAGTCCGATCGGCAGAGAATGAGTAAAAGTCACGAAGAGTGGGTTGGTGCTTTGTGATCTCCACCCAGCTGTGCCTCCGGTAAGATGAGACTGTGACATGCAAGTAAGGAAGATGAGCAAACAGAGAAAGAATAAAGAGGACAATGAGTAGGGTTACGAGAGTGGGATGAGTAACCAGCCGTGCCTCTGGTAAGATGAGCGTGACCTACAACAAAACGTTAACAGAAAGAGGATGAGAAGAGAGACAGAAAGAGAATCAGTAGAAGTTACGTAGGCGGGAGAAGTCCCGGCCGTGCCTCCGGTAAGATGGGGCCGTGACATTCAAAGAGCGAGTTAGTAGAGAATATGAGAATGGATGAGATATAGAGAGATGAGAAAGAATGAGAAAACTGGAAAGATAGATAGAAAGAGAGAGAGTATGAGAAGAGAGAGTTTGAGTGTAAGATAGAGAGTAGAAGAAAGAACATGCAGTTTTTGCTATGCATGTACTCTCTACATGCATGCACTGATTAGCCATGGTTGGAGGTATATGGAAAAGAGAGAGAACTGATTTTCCTTCATGGTGAGTAAGAAAGAAGGAGGAGAAAAGAGAATGAGAGGAAGAAGAATAAAGAAAAAAGAGCAGAGATAAGGGAAAGAAAAAGAGATGAAGAGAGAAAAAAAGAGATGAGTAGAAATGAAAGAGGAGAGAGAAGGAAAGAACAAAGAAGTGAGTTGCGGGGATAGGTAGTAAAGGATTTACTTACTGAGCATTGTTGTGCTACCCATTGTTCTTCCCTGTTTTGCAGGAAATAGGAGCAGCAGGCAGAAAACGTCGAGGAGTGGAGAGTATTGGCACTACTATCCACCAATTATGATATTTGTATTAAGTAAAAAGTTTTAATACATAGTATTTTGTATTTGTAAAGAATATATTTTTTGAGTAAAGAAAAAATTTGAGCCCACTATTTTCCATACGCTATGTATACTATAATTTACATAGTATGAACTATAAGAATAGTAGTAGAGAGAGGTGTTACATACTCCACTCTTCAGCATCGACAGTGGTCAAACCCGCTTGGCAAAAAACCCTTTATCCTTCTTTTGATTGCTCCTTCATATCGTTGTCGAGCCTTGTCACTCACAATCTATTGTCTACTTTTTTTCCTTTCCTTACCCTTGGACGGTACTTTGAGCGGCATTTTGGTTCGACTTCATGTACCCCAAACTAAGTTTTAAAGACAATTCAACTTTAAATACCCTACTATTGACCACAATCACTCCTGCAAAAACACCAAAATTTTGAAAAATGCACCTAAACCCCAAAAATCACTCTTCGTCCAAACTTCAATAAAACAGTCCCAAATTGAAAACCAAACCTCCTCAACCACCACAATTCAAGATCCACACTTCTTTAATCACAATCGAAGCACAAACAACACTAAAAATCCACAACTCATGCAAAATATCAAAATCTCAGATTCAAAACTAATAATCGAAATTGATCAATTTAAAGTTTAAAGAACTGAAATTTACCAATCCCAAGATGTATTCACCACCAATTTAACTAAATTGGCTAGATCGTAAGATCCCCAAATTCTTGAACCTAAAGGTTTTCAAAAATTTTCTTCAATTTTTCGCAGAGATCCTGCTAAAATGAGTTGTTTTGGTGTTTGTGAGGGTTAAGGAGTGAGGAAAAGTGATGGGAATTACATGGAGAAGCTCTGGATTGAAGGTGGAAAGTTTGCTCTCAGATGTGTTTTGAAATATTTCGAGAAAATGAGAGTCGTGACTCACTATTTATAAAAAGCAGTTTTCGCTGCGGCGAAGTTCTCAATTACGAACAAATATGAACCTAGTCAATGCCTGGCGAAGAAACTTTCTTCGCTACGGCGAAAATTTCCAGTACATATGCGCTGCGGCGAAGAAAGTGCTTCGCACGGGAAATCTTTAGTTAAATTTCGCAAAACTTTTTGCCATGGCAAAGAAAATTTTTGCGCGCAATGAAAAATTCCTGGGAGCAGTTCGCCTCGGCGAAGAGAAAATTTTGCCGCGGCGAGTCTGGGACTTTTTGAATTCCTTCGTGGGCAAAATGTACTTGCGCGCGGCAACGAAAATAGTTGGCCGCGGCGAAATCCGAAAAATTTCCTTTTTTCGCCTTGATTTGATAATTCACTTAGATTGCTCCTAAGAAGCGCTTGTTTATAGTCCGAAGCTCGACTTTCTCAAGTCTTCAGCCGGGATGTCTAGTTGGATGGGGAATGACTTACAACTCATCACCCCATCAATTTATGGCTTCAATCTCTGTCCATTGACCTTAAAAGTGCCCTTTTCTTCATGTGACACCTCTACTGCCCCAAACGGGTAAACTCTTGTAACTATGAGGGTTCGGACCATCTAGACTTAAGTTTTCCCAGGAAGAGCCAAGTCTAGAATACACAACAAACCTTTCTGACCCATTCATGTTAGAGTAGAGGGCCTAGAGCCAATCAATTATTGTAGAATGACTATTTGTAATAATGTTCATCAATCAATAAAAGACATTTTATTCTATATCACATAAATCATTATTATTGCAATATGTATTGATATATGTCCTTAAAATGGTAGAAACCGTGACGAGGGGATCAAGTGTTTCAAATCTTGATAGTGAGAACCCTATGAGCACATATGGTGGCCATTCTAAAAACGTCCGTAGCCTCAATATTATTCTGAAGAAAGGGCAAGATAATACGGTAAGACTATCATAGTGTTGAACGAACCTATCGAAAGGCAGTACTAATCTCACTTGTCAAGGTTGTTTGGTGACAACCTGGTGCAATGATGTGTGTTTCCTACAACATGCAATATGTACCAAGTATACTAGTCGCAAAAGTAATAGAGTGATGAGTGAGTACGTTCCCACGAGGATAGTGTTACTAAGTAACGATTCCTAGTTTAAGTCCTAATTAAAGCAACATAAAATTGGATGATGGAAAATTAAAACTAAATACAAATTAACAAAAATAAGAATGATAATGAAATTAAAGCAAAAAACCAACAACCTAACTAAAAAACAATGCAAAAAAATGCTAGGGGTGTGATTTCACCTAGATACACTAACCCAAACATAGAATCTATTACCCAATTCTAATTCCTTGATTGAAAATCGAATTCCCTAAGTTGTGAAACATACCTTCTCAGGCTACATTTCCCTACTATCCCTATCAGCTTCCGCACTCAACAAAATGAAGATTATAGTTCAAAGTCTTTTAAGCTTTATGGAATTCTATCTAGATTTCATAGATCACTAAACCTATCTCTAGCGTTTGCTAATCTACGGTATTTATCCCAAGAGGCATAATCACAAATCACTTCTCAGTCATTATAAACAACACACAATTGAATGGTGATTAAGCATCTAAAAGTCATTAAGCAAGAGATAAACACTCAATCATGAAATAAAACTCAAAGTAAATCAATTCATATAATTTGAATCATTGTATCAAGGTTACATCAAACCCTAGCTAAACAACTCAGTTCATACACAAAACGAAATAAAATAACAAAAACCAATGAATCAAGATTCATCATTGAAAAACGAGCAAAAGACGGAGAAATCTTCTCTAATTGAAGCCCAAATCTTCAAAATCTCTCCTTCCATGAGCTGCCTCCCAAATGATGAACAGACTCTTTTCTCTTCCTTTTCGCTCTAATTTATACCTCTCTCACTTAAGGATCAAGCCTAACAAGCCAAAACACGTCGTTTATTTTACAGCTGATGCAGGTTTCGCCACGGTGAAGAATTTCGGGTCAAATTGAGCATGATAGAGTCTGAATCTAGAACAGTATTAAACATATGAATGTATCCCTTTCAATTATTCCGTTCGTTCAAGAATCAGCACGATCTGAGGTGCACTGCCACGTTAGGTAGAAATACTAAAGCACGTCCAAAGACGTTTTCCTTTAGTTTCCAGCGTACTTTTCACGACTTCAAGCCAAGTTTTCATCCTTGTCAGTCAGAATTAGGAAAAACCAAAAACATGTAAGTTTTAGCTGCCTCTTCAGATTTCCAAAGCTTCTAAATCAGGTCATTCGAGCTTCCAAGCTCAAGTTACACAATTTACGCTCAAAACTGTCATTTATGCTCAAAATTATCGTTTAGGCCTGCAAAGACAAATTAATAGATTAGGTAGCAATTATGACCCAAATTGTATGAAAAATATCCTAAATCCTATCAAAATTCAATGCAAAATCATAGTGTAAATATGATTATCAATACCCCCAAACTTAAGATTTGCTCATCCTCGAGCAAAAAGGAATAAAAACTCAATGAAAGAAAAGCAACAAACAAACAAAAACACAAACAAACAAAACTAAAATGAACAAACAAAATTAGACTCAAACTAACACAAGAATTGCGTAGAGAATTATAAGTCTCAAAGGTTGTTGAAAAATTATTACTAGAAAATGTTCAACACTCCAAGAAGTTATAAGTTGCCGACTATCTTTCTCTATTAGTCCCCGAGTAGGTGATCCCCACTTCAGTTCACATTCCGAATTCCCGGATTATTTTATGCAGAAATGTAAATTTTATCAAATGGTGGCAGACTCCATAAGCCTAAGTATGGAACTACTCTCCACTAATGTAGACTAGACATCGCTAAGGATCAAAAAGTCTTTGCAAGCTTGTAACGTTAGGCTCGGGAAATGGGTTCCAAGAAAAAGGATAGGAATACAAAGTAAGAGAACTTGGTTTTCCTCATGCAAAAAACTCAAATCAAATCGAACTCCATTTCATCTCTCAACCACCAATCAACGTGTCCACTAATTTAAAACCCTAAAATTGTATCTTTTTTTTTTTTTTTTTTAATAACAAATATGCCCGGCCGGGAAGTAAGTCAAGGTGTACGTGGCGTTGTTAACCAGAGGGCGCCAAGTACTGCTAGGCAGTTTTTAAGACAGTTACTGGTTTCCAGCGAGATACCCTTAACTTGGCCAAAGAATTGTTTTTTTTTTTTTTTTTTTTCCAAAGCAAAACAAAATCAATTGAATTGAGGTGAACTATCTTTTATTTTTATTGCTCTTCTCACAACCCAAACTATCTTTTAGTTGATTCGTACAACTTTTCCCTTTCTTGGTTTGCATTAGGATCGAATTCTCCTAAGGGTATGACAGAGTGTTTAGGGTATAAGGAATGGACAATTTTTGGTTAGCCAAGAAAAATAAAGCAATAATGATCAAAACGGCTCAAATGGGTGACTAGGGCAATTTCATTCATAGGTTGGTTAGAAAGGCTCAAACGTTCCAAAAAGAATGCCTAAATCATTCCTCAACCATGTCTAATCTAGAATTTCGCCTCAAGCACTTCTTAACTAGGTTCTAGAGTCCACCAACATTATCAAACTTTACCTCACAATAAAATGAATCTAAGTATGGCAAATAAATGAAAATGGTGGTTGAACCACTCAACAAACTTCAATAAAATTCAGTTAATAAACATAAACTTGAAGCAATGCTTAACATTTTCCAAAAATAATATCCCAACAATTCTAGTTTCATCATAGACTTATGTAATCATCTAGGCAACAACAACACAACACACACAAAACACACTAAACATTTAACAATCAAAGAACTTAAAACAAAAAGAAACACACAAACTAACTAAACACACAAATTCTCAAAATTTCTTACCCCAAACTTAAAATGACATTGTCCCCAATGTCACATCATGCACATCCAAGGAATAGAAAAAACAAAAGTAAAGGTTACAAGATACTCCCCTGATTAATCTGTAAAGGCCGATTCTTGTGCTAAATCCGGCATCCATTCCTGGCTTCCTTATCATCATCATTTTGTCAAACGTTGAAAGTCTATGGTGCCAAATGTTTTAGATACCCTCACCGATTAATATGAAAGAATTACATCCTAATCTCAACCTTATTGAACTAAACCTAAAATCTAAACAAAAACAAAAAAAAGAGCTAAAAACCAAGAAATCAACATCAATTCCTACTTACAAAACATAAAGAAATAAAAGCAAAAACTAAAAAGAAAAATGCTTCAGGCTTCAATCTTCTTCTACTTTTTCCTCTTCACACAACTCCCAAATTTGGTAAAAGCACTTCAACACAACAAACCCAACTTCCTCAACACCAAATTAAATCAAAATCAACAATTTCTACACACCACAATCAACTCAATCCTCAAGTTCTCAACAAACATCCACAATCAACAAATTCAAGCAATTTTTCAACAAAAACAAATCCACAATTGAAAGTGAACAAATAAATTGCACAAAATCTCTTAACCTTACCAAGCCCAAGCTTTCCAACCTTCAATTGCTCCAATTTCATTAAAAATCACCAAGAAAGCTCCAAATTTTCAAAACCTAGGGGTTGGTAAACATTTCTTCAAAATTGGTTAAATTGGGGCAATTGAATGGTACATGATTGTTTAAAGAGGTAAGGGAATGGAATGGTGCAAGAATTTTGAGGGAAAAAGGTGAGAAATTGATGAAGAGAAAATGAAATTCTTCAGAGGCTAGGGTTTGAAATCGTAAAAATGGAGAGAATGAAGGTGGGTTAAAAAAAATTCTCAGGCGCCGCAGAGTGAAGTTCTTCGTTCAACATAAATTAAAACCTAGGTTTTGCTGCAGGAAAGACAAATTCTTCGCCGAGGCGAAAAAATACAGAAGCTGTGTCATTTTTCAGGTTACTTCGCCCTGGCGAAGAACAATCTTCGCCGCAACGAAGTCTGGGACTTTTCAATTTCATTTTCATACAATGTGCTTCATCGCGGCGAAGAATACTTCTTCGCCCCGGCGAAGTCTGGAGCATTTTCTTTCCTTTTCCTTAGCTTCAAACTTCACTTGAAACACCCAAAACCACATAAATTAAAACTAATTCAAAATCATAAGAAAACTAAACAAATTCAAATAGCAATGAAATGAAAAACAATTGAAAAGACTTGGGTTGCCTCCCAAGAAGCGCTTGTTTATAGTCGGAAGCTCGACTTTCCTAGTTTAAGTCCTAATTAAAGCAACAATAATTGGATTGATGGAAAATAACAACTAAAATAAATTAACAAAATATAAATGAATGATAATGAAATTAAAGCAAAAACCAACAACTTAACTAATTAAACAATGCTAAAAAAATGCTAGGGTGTTGATTCACCTAGATACACTAACCCAAATCATAGAATCTATTACCCAAATTCTAATTCCTTGATTGAAAATCGAATTCCCTAAGTTGTGAAACATACCTTTCAGGCTACATTTCCCTACTTATCCCTATCAAGCTTCCGCACTCAACAAAATGAAGATTAATAGTTCAAAGTCTTTTAAGCTTTATGGAATTCTATCTAGATTTCATAGATCACTAAACCTATCTCTAGCGTTTCTAATCTACGGTATTTATCCCAAGAGGCATAATCACAAATCACTTCTCAGTCTCATTATAAACAACACACAATTGAATGGTGATTTAGCATCTAAAAGTCATTAAGCAAAGAGATAAACACTCAATCAGAAATTAAAACTCAAAGTAAATCAATTCATATAAATTGAATCATTGTATCAAGGTTACATCAAACCCTAGCTAAACAACTCAGTTCATACACAAAAACGAAATAAAATACAAAAACCAACTGAATCAAGATCATCATTGAAAAACGAGCAAAAGACGGAGAAATCTCCTAATTTGAAGCCCAAATCTTCAATATCTTCTCCTTCCATGAGCTGCCTCCCAAATGATGAACCAGACTCTTTTCTCTTCCTTTTCGCTCTAATTATACCTCTCTCACTTAGGATCAAGCCTAACAAGCCAAACACGTCGTTTATTTACAGCTGATGCAGGTTTCGCCACGGTGAAGAAATTCGGGTCAAATTTGAGCATGATAGAGTCTGAATCTAGAACAGTATTAAACATATGAATTGTATCCCTTTCAATTATATTTCCGTTCGGTCAAGAATCAGCACGATCTGAGGTGCACTGCTCACGTTATGGTAGAAATACTAAAGCACGTCCAAAGACGTTTTCCTTAGTTTCCAGCGTACTTTTCACGACTTCAAGCCAAGTTTTCAACCTTGTCCAGTCAGAATTAGGAAAAAACAAAAACATGTAAGTTTTAGCTGCTCTTCTTAGATTTCCAAAGCTTCAAATTCAGGTCATTCTGAGCTTCCAAGCTCAAGTTACACAATTTACGCTCAAAACTGTCATTTATGCTCAAAATTATCGTTTAGGCTGCAAAGACAAATTATAGAATTAGGTAGCAATTATGACCCAAATTGTATGAAAAAAATCCTAAATCCTATCAAAATTCAATGCAAAATCATAGTGTAAAATATGATTATCAAATACCCCCCAACTTAAGATTTGCTCATCCTCGAGCAAAAAGGAATAAAAACTCAATGAAAGAAAAGCAACAAACAACCAAAAAAACAAAACAACAAAACTAAAAATGAAACACAAAAATTAGACTCAAACTCAACACAAGAATTGCGTAGAATTTTAGCAAGTCTCAAAGGTTGTTGAAAAATTATTACTAGAAAATGTTCAACACTCCAAGAAGTATAGTTGCATTGACTATCTTTCTCTATTAGTCCGAGTAGGTGATCCCACTTCAGTCACATTCCGAATTCCCGGATTATTTTATGCAGAAATGTAAATTTTATCAAATGGTGGCAGACTCCATACTAAGTATGGAACTACTCTCCACTAATGTAGACTAGACATCGCTAAGGATCAAAAGGTCTTTGCAAGCTTGTAAGTTAGGCTCGGGAAATGGGTTCCAAGAAAAGGATAGGAATACAAAGTAAGAGAACTTGGTTTCCTCATGCAAAAACTCAAATCAAATCGAACTCCATTTCATCTCAACCACCAATCAACGTGTCCACTAATTTAAACCTCAAACTTGTATCTTTTTTTTTTTTTTTTTTTTTTATACCAAATATGCCCGGCCGGGAAGTACGTCTAAGGTGTACTGGCGTTGTTAAACCAGAGGTCGCCAAGTACTGCTAGGCAGTTTTTAAGACAGTTACTGGTTCCAGCCGAGATACCCTTAAACTTGGCAAAAGAATTGTTTTTTTTTTTTTTTTTTTTCCAAAGCAAAACAAATCAATTGAATTGAGGTGAACTATCTTTTATTTATTGCTCTTTCACAACCCCCAAACTATTCTTTTAGTTGTTCGTACAACTTTTCCTTCTTTGTGTTTGCATTAGGATCGAATTCTCCTAAGGGTATGACAGAGTGGTTAGGGTATAAGGAATGGACAATTTTTGGTTAGCCAAGAAAATAAAGCAATAATGATCAAAACGGCAAATGGGTGACTAGGGACAATTTCATTCATAGGTTGGTTAGAAAGGCTCAACGTTCCAAAAAGAATGCCTAAATCATCTCCTCAACCATGTCTAATCCTAGAATTTCGCCCCAAGCACTTCTTAACTAGGTTCTAGAGTCCACCATATATAAACTTACCTAACCACATAAATGAATTAAGTATGGCAAAATAAAGGAAATGGTGGTTGAACCACTCAACAAACTTCAATTAAAATTCAGTAATAAACATAAACTTGAAGCAATGCTTAACATTTTCCAAAAATAATATCCCAACAATTCAGTTTCATCATAGAATTATGTAATTCATCTAGGCAACAACAACACAAACACACCAAAACACACTAAACATTTAACAATCAAAGAACTAAAACAAAAAGAAACACACAAACTAACTAAACACACAAATTCTCAAATTTCCTTACCCCCAAACTTAAAATGACATTGTCCCCAATGTCACATCATGCACATCCAAGGAATAGAAAAAACAAAAGTAAAGGGTACAAGATACTCCCCGATATCTGTAAAGGCCGATTCTTGTGCAATCCTGGATCCATTCCTTGGCTTCTTATCATCCTCATTGTCAAAACAGGTACATGCATGCACCATGAGTTCTTCCATGGTTAGTGAGAGTATAATGAGAATAAGAGAGAGAACCATGATTTTCCTTCATGGTGAGTAAGAATAAGAGAAGGAGAAAAGAGAATAAGAACAGAGAGAAAGAAAGAATAAAAAGAGCAAAACAGAGTTAAAGGAGAATAAAAGTATTAGAAAGAAAGAGAAAAACAGTGAGAATTAGAAATAGAAGGACGATAGAGTAAGGAAAGAACCAAAGAGTGAGTTGCGGGGATAGGTAGTAAAGGATTTACTTACTGAGCATTGTTGTGCTCACCCCATTGTTCTTCCCTGTTTTGCAGGAAATAGGAGCAGCAGTCAGATAAACGTCGAGGAGTGGAGAGTATTGGCACTACTATCCACCAATTATGATATTTTGTATTAAGTAAAAAGTTTTTAATACATAGTATTTTGTATTTGTAAAGAATTATATTTTATTGAGTAAAGAAAAAATTTGAGCCCACTATTTTCCATACGCTATGTATATCTATAATTTACATAGTATGAACTATAAGAATAGTAGTAGAGAGCAGGTGTTACATAACTCCACTCTTCAGCATCGACAGTGGTCAAACCCCGCTTGGCAATAAACCCTTTATCCTTCCTTTTGATTGCTCCTTCATATCGTTGTCGAGCCTTGTCACTCACAAATCTATTGTCTACTTTTTTTCCTTTTCCTTTACCCTTGGACGGTACTTTGAGCGGCATTTTTGGTTCGACTCTCATGTACCCCCAAACTAAGATTTTAAACAGACAATTCAACTTTAAATACCCTACTATTGACCACAATCACTCCTGCAAAAAAACACCAAAATTTTGAAAAATTGCACCTAAACCCCAAAAATCACTCTTCGTCCAAACTTCAATAAAACAGTCCCAAATTGAAAACCAAACCTCCTCAACACCACACAATTCAAGATCCACACTTCTTTAATCACAATCGAAGCACAAACAACACTAAAAATCCACAACTCATGCAAAATATCAAAATCTCAGATTCAAAACTCTAATAATCGAAATTGATCAATTTAAAGTTTAAAGAACTCGAAATCTTACCAATCCCAAGATGTATTCACCACCAATTTAACTAAATTTGGCCTAGATCGTAAGATCCCCAAATTCTTGAACCTAAAGGTTTTCAAAAATTTTCTTCAATTTTTCGCAGAGATCCTTGCTAAAATGAGTTGTTTTGGTGTTTGTGAGGGTTAAGGAGTGAGGAAAAGTGATGGGAATTTACTGGAGAAGCTCTGGATTGAAGGTGGAAAAGTTTGCTCTCAGATGTGTTTTGAAATATTTCGAGAAAATGAAGAGTCGTGACTCACTATTTATAAAAAGCAGTTTTCGCTGCGGCGAAGTTCTTCAATTACGAACAAATATGAACCTAGTCAATGCCCTGGCGAAGAAACTTTCTTCGCTACGGCGAAAATTTCCAGTACATATAGCGCTGCGGCGAAGAAAGTGCTTCGCCACGGCGAAATTCCTTTAGTTAAATTTCGCAAAACTCTTTTTGCCATGGCAAAGAAAATTTTTTCGCTGCAATGAAAAATTCCTGGGAGCATGTCGCCTCGGCGAAGAGAAAATTTTGCCGCGGCGAAGTCTGGGACTTTTTGAATTCCTTCGTGTGCAAAATGTACTTGGCCGCGGCAACGAAAATAGTTGGCCGCGGCGAAATCCGAAAAATTTCCTTTTTTCGCCTTGATTTGATAATTCACTTAGATTGCCTCCTAAGAAGCGCTTGTTTATAGTCCGAAGCTCGACTTTCTCAAGTCTTCATGCCGGGATGTCTAGTTGGATGGGGAATGACTTACAACTCATCACCCCATCAATTTATGGCTTCAATCTCTGTCCATTGACCTTAAAAGTGCCCTTTTCTTCATGTGACACCTCTACTGCCCCAAACGGGTAAACTCTTGTAACTATGAAGGGTTCGGACCATCTAGACTTAAGTTTTCCCAGGAAGAGCCTAAGTCTAGAATTACACAACAACACTTTCTGACCCACTTCATGTTAGAGTAGAGGCCCTAGAGCCAATCAATTATTGTAGAATTGACTATTTGTAATAATGTTCATCAATCAATAAAAGACATTTTATTCTATATCACATAAATCATTATTATTGCAATATGTATTGATATATGTCCTTAAAATGGTAGAACCGTGACGAGGGGATCAAGTGTTTCAAATCTTGATAGTGAGAACCCTATGAGCACATATGGTGGCCATTCTAAAAACGTCCGTAGCCTCAATATTATTCTGAAGAAAGGGCACAGATAATACGGTAAGACTATCATAGTGTTGAACGACCCTATCGAAAGGCAGTGACTAATCTCACTTGTCAAGGTTGTTTGGTGACAACCTGGTGCAATGATGTGTGTTTCCTACAACATGCAATATGTACCAAGTATACTAGTCGCAAAAGTAATAGAGTGATGAGTGAGTATCGTTCCCACGAGGATAGTGTTACTAAGTACCGATTTCCCTAGTTTAAGTCCTAATTAAAGCAACAATAAATTGGATTGATGGAAAATTAACAACTAAATACAAATTAACAAAATATAAATGAATGATAATGAAATTAAAGCAAAACCCAACAACTTAACTAATTAAACAATGCTAAAAAANTACTCCCCTGATTAATCCATAAAGGTCGATTTTTGTGCAAAATCCTGGCATCCATTCCTTGGCTTCCTCATCATCATCATCTGTCAAACAATTGAAAGTCTATGGTGCCAAATGTGTTAGATACCCTAACCGATTAATATGAAAGAATTACATCGTAATCTGAACCTTATTGAACTAAACCTGAACCTAAACAAATAAAGAGCTAAAAACCAGGAAATCAACATCAATTCCTACTTACAAAACATAAAGAAATAAAAGCAAAAACTAAAAAGAAAAGTGTTTCAGGCTTCAATCTTCTTCTACTTCTTCCTCTTCACACAACTCCCAAATTTGCTAAAACTACTTCAACACAGCAAACCCAACTTCCTCAAACAAAATTAAATCAAAATCAACAATTTCTATACTCCACAATCAATCAATCCTCAAGTTCTCAACCAACATCCACAATCAACAAATTCAAGCAATTTTTCAACAAAAACAAATTTACAATTGAAAGTGAACAAATAAATTGCACAAAAAATCTTAACCTTACCAAGCCCAAGCTTTCCAACCTTCAATTGCTCCAATTTCATTAAAAATCACAAAGAAAGCTCCAAATTTTCAAAACCTAGGGTTGCTAAAAACATTTCTTAAAAATGGGTTAAATTGGGGCAATTGAAAGGTACATGATTGTTTAAAAAGGTAAGGGAGTGGAAAAGTGGGAAGAAAATTCAATGAAAACTTTCTGGATTGAAGGTGGAAGTGTTTGGCTCTTGGATGTGTTTTGAAGTTTTCGTGAAAAATGAAAAATGACTAGAGTATATATGGGAAACAGACTTCGCCACGGCGAAGTACTTTATGCAATGCAAAAATGAAACCCAGTCAATGTCGTGCCGAAGACAAATTCTTCGCCACGGCAAAAAATTACAGAAGCTCATTGCCTCGGCGAAGAACAAGATTCGCCGCGATGAATTTTCCTTAGTCAATTTTCGCTCAACTTCCTTCCCCAAGGCGGAAAAATACAGAGGCTCATCGCCTCGGCAAAAAAATTACTTCGCCGCGGCAAAGTCTGGGACTTTTCGACTTTCAATTTTTGTAAAATGTGCTTTGTCGCAGTGAAAACTAGAAGAATTCCATTTTTCGCCTTGATTCGATATTTCACCTGAAACACCCAACAACACACAAAATCAAAACCATTCTAAATCATAAAACAACTAAAAAAATTCAAAAAAAAAAAATTAAAAACAAATGAAAACACTTGGGTTGCCTCCCAAGAAGCGCTTGTTTATAGTCGGAAGCTCGACTTTCCCATGTCCTTTGTCAATCCGGATCTTTGTGGGGTGTTTCACTTCCTATTGCCACCTCTTGGTCTTTCCTTTGGAATTTCGAACATTCTCATAAGCATCTTTTCGGAACTTCAAGTTCGTATATGCGTACTTGAGATGAGACGGTGATTGGTTGAGTCCAATGTTTGGAGTCTCTTCCAACACCAATTTTGACTTGTGTGCATTTACACCAAATTCCTCAAATTGTTCCTTGTGAGGAGAGTTGCTTAGTTGAAATTCCCATAAGTATCTTGCACACCATTTTGCTTTGAGATTTTCCTCTTCATTAGTCTTGTCTTCATGTTCTTCCAACTTTTCTTCATTCTGAGGTTGCTCCAACACTATACCTCTCCTCAATGTTATGACATTTGATTGTTCTTTAGGATTTGTGACCGTTGTGCTTGGCAAAGAACCTTGGGATTTCTTTGTCAATTGTTCAACCAATTGCCCTACTTGAACCTCCAAATTTTGAATGGACACTCATTGATTTTTGAAGTTTGAGTGTGTCTCATTCAAAAAACTTGTGGTTTCTTGCATGAATTTCTCAAACATACCCTCCAATCTCGACATTCTTTGCTCACATGGTTGATGATTCACCACTGGTTGATGGTTTGGCACTGTCCTTTGATTTGATTGACTACTTATTGCTCTGGGACAAATTTGGGTGATTCCCCCAACCAAGATTGTAGGTATTGGCGAAGGAGTCATTTTGCAGCCTTTGTGAACTAATAATGTAATTCACTTACTCGGTTGTTGAGAAGAATAACTGGTTTCCATCTTGGCATTCCCCACTCCCATTGTTTCTTGCATAAAATTCACAAGTTATAAAAGGTGAGTGAATAGAATTTACATTCATACCTCCCAATTGGCTTTGAAGTGATGCAATTTGTGCAGATAATGTGGCAAACAGATCGACTTCATGTAGACCCATTATTCTCTTCGGCATTTCTCTCTCATTAGGTATTTGGTAGTAATTGTTGGCCATCACCTCAAGCAATCCATAAGCATCTTCCGGGGTCTTGTTATTTAAGGCTCCACCTGCTGCCACATCTACCATAGTTTGAATATTTGGTAGCAACCCATTGTAAAATGTATGGACTTGTCTCCAAAACGGTAGACCATTATGTGGACAATTCCTTAACAACTCCGTGTACCTCTCCCAAGCTTCATATAGTGATTCATTGTTGCCTTGCATGAAAGAGGTAATGTCATTTCTCATACTTATGACTATACAATATTTACGATTAACTACAAAAATGAAATAAAAGCTTCAATTTAGCACTGCACTAGATACTATCAATATTAATAATCAATTATCCCTGGCAACGGCGCCAAAAACTTGATGCATAATTTCATAAACATGCAAATGTAGCAAGTGCACTAGTCGCAAAAAGTAATAAAGTGATAAGTAGAGTATCGTTCCCACGAGGATAGTGCTGCTAAGTACCGATTACTCTAGTTTAAGTCCTAATTGAAGAAACAATAGATTGGACTAATGGAAAATTAAAAAATTAAATACAAATTAACAAAATATAAATTAATGATACTGAAATTAAAGCACAACCCAACAACTTAACTAATTAAACAATGCTAAAAGAAAAAAAATGCTAGGGTGTTGATTTCACCTAGATACTCTAACCCAAAACATAGAATCTATTAGTCAAGTTCTAATTCCTTGATTGAAAATCGAATTCCCTAAGTTGTAAAACATACCTTCTCAGGCTACATTTCCCTACTTATCCCTATTAAGCTTCCGCACCCAACAAAATAAAGATTAATAGTTCAAAGTCTTTTAAGCTTTATGGAATTTTATCTAGATTTCATAGATCGCTAAACCTATCCCTAGCGTTTGCTTAATCTACGGTATTTATCCCAAGAGGCACAATCACAAATCACTTCTTAGTCTCATTGTGAACAACACACATTTGAATGGTGATCAAGCATCCAAAAGTCATTACGCAAAGAGATAAACACTCAATCATGAAATTAAAACTCAAAGTAAATCAATTCATATAAATTTGAATCATTGTATCAAGGTTACATCAAACCCTAGCTAAACAACTCAGTTCATACTCAAAAATGAAATAAAGTAACTAAAACAAACTGAATCAAGATTCATCATTGAAAAACAAGCAAAAGATAGAGAAATCTTCTCCAATTTGAAGCCCAAATCTTCAATAATCTTCTCCTTCCATGAGCTGCCTCCTAAATGACGAACCAAGCTCCTTTTCTCTTCCTTTTCACTCTAATTTATACCTCTCTCACTCAAGGATGAATCCCTAGCAAGCCAAAACGCGTCGTTTTATTTTTACATCTAATGCAGGTTTCGCCACGGCGAAGCTTTTTCCTTGCCGCAGCGAGGAATTTCGGGCCAAATTTGAGCATGATAGAGTCTGAATCGGGAAACGTGTCAAACATATTAATTGTATCCCTTTCAATTATATTTTTGGTCGTTCAAGAATTAGCACAATCCGAGGTCTACAGCTCAAGTTATGGCAGAAATACTGAAGCATATCCAAAGACGTTTTTCTTCAGTTCCCAGCGTACTTTTCACGACTTCAGGCCAAGTTTTCACCCATGTCCAGTCAAAACTAGGAAAAACTCAAAACATGAAAGTTGCAGCTCTTCTTCTTAGCTTTCCAAAGCTTCTAAATTCAGGCCATTCCAAGTTTTCAAGCTCAAGTTACACAATTTCCGCTCAAAACTGTCATTAACGCTCAAAATCATCATTTAGGTCTGCAAAGACAAACTAATAGAATTAGGTAGCAATTATGGCCCAAATTGTATGAAAAGTATCCTAAATCCTATCAAAATTCAATGCAAAATCATAGTGTAAAATATGATTATCATAAGGCAGGACACGCAGACCCTATTTAAAAACAAACAAATCCAGAATAATAAAATCTAAGGTCTATGGTCAAGTACCAAACACCATACATAATAGACACCAATCATATAATGCATAAATTCAAATTTACCACACTTGAATTGTCAGGTAAATTTCACTTTACCTACTTTAATTTTAGAGTTTTTATTGGTCCCTTAACTTCATAAAATTATATTTTAGTCCTTATCTAGTTTAAAATTGACTAAACAGTCTAGAATGGTGACAACTTATTCTTTTATTGATGGCTAAGCGTAAAAGTTCAAAACGCTTTTTCCCAATCCCTAACCCTTATCCTGTAGCAACATGATATGTTCTTTTCAACCTTCTAATTCCCACACAAAAGATCATGAGGTATACCATGGTTAGGGTGGCTGCACGCGGCAGTGCACAGCCAAGGAGCAAGGGCTGTGCACACTAATGCACAACCATGGACAGTGGTTGTGCGCTATAACGTGCAACCCACAAAATTCAGCCACCATAACTTTTTTATGCTGAGCCTCTCACAGAACGATTGGAAATCCTCATAGTCGAACTGCTTTCCATTATCAGTTATAATGGTGTGCAGGATTCCGAACTTGCAGATGATGCTTTTGTGAACAAAATCCTTTAGCTTGTTTGATGTTATTATTGCCAAAGGCTCAGCTTTTGCCCACTTGGTGAAATAGTCCGCAGCGACCACTGCAAACTTTATACCTCCCTTTCCTTAAGATAATGGGCCTATTAGATCGATCTCCCATATTGCCAATGGCCACAGGCTTGTCAAAGTTGTTAATTCTTCAGGTGAAGCTCGTGGAATATCTATGAACCTCTGAAGCCTGTCACACTTCTGCACAAAGTCAATTGCATCATCAAAAACTGTCAGCCAATAGTATCCTCGGCGAAGTACCTTGTATGCCAAAGAACGGCTGTCGGCGTGGTTTCCACAAATTCCCTCATGGATTTCCCATAGAATGCACTACGCATCCTCATGATCTACACACCACAAAAGCGAGGTGTTATAGCCTCACTTATATAATCTTTTGTTGATAAGTGTATATTGTGCTAATTTTTCTTAGAGGATCTTAGCTTCATTTCTTCCCTGAGGACTATTCCATCTCTTAAGTATGTCGTTATTGAGTCCATCCAACTTTATTTTTGCCCTGTTGCCAAGACCGCTTCTTTAGATGTGAAGATACTTGCACTTGGCAGAAATTTGATTGGTATGGAGTGATGCATTGTTACTACAACATGCAATGATAGCAAGTGCACTAGTCGCACAAAGTAATAGAGTGATGAGTATCGTTCCCATGAGGACTAATTGTTAAGCACTAATTTTCGTAAGTGTTTTTCAAGTTGGAGAAACCAAAATTGTTTGGATTAATGGGAGATTAGAAAATAAACTAAAAACAAAACTTACTAAGTATTAAAAACTAATTAATGAGAGCAAGAATTTAAAGCAAGAGTAATATCAATTTAACAAAAGGTTAGAGTTTTGACTTCATTCGGACTCTATGGATGAATTTTACGGATTATGCTATTTTCACACTCACATGCACAGATTGTAAATCTAATTCTCTAAGTTGTCAAACATACCTTCTCAGGCTATGAATTCCTCTTCTTCCCAATTAAACTTCCGCACCCAACAATTTGAAGAATAATTAATCAAATTTCATTAAGCTAATGGAATCCTAGATTGATTTCATTGATTCTCAAATCTATCTCTAGCATTCAATACTACAATGGTGATTAACCAAGAAGCTCAACATGATTCGTTTCTCAATCTCATCATATTCATCAAATAAAATCAATAAAAACAGAATAACCACACAATCTGTGCAATAGAATATAGAAATAACAATAATAATCAATTGATTAACCCACAGAAATCCGAGTTACATCAAAACCCTAACCCAAAATGGGTTAGTTCATAACTAAATCAGCACAAATAGCAAGAAAAACATTAAACATAGCAGTCAACATATTGAAATAAGACAAAAGAAAAGATATCTCCCATAGTTGAAGAATCCACAAGGTTGAATCTCAAATCTTCTCACTTTCTCAACAAAAATGTCAACTCTGTTCTACGGAGAATGAAAACTAGGCGAAACTAGACGAACCCTCTCAAAATGGCAAGGTTTTTCTTATAAAGCTCACCCAAAAGACCTAAAACTTTCCTAAAATAAAACTGTGCGTTTTGGAGAAACTAAAATCCACAGACTTCGCCGTGGCGAAGGAAGAATTTTGTCACGGCAACGAGGTAAAATGGACTCTCCTGCTTAACTTCTTTCACCACGGCAAAGAATAGACTTTGTCGTGGCAAACCTTCATGAAGAATTCTGAAATTATAGACTTGCCCTCCGCTTGCTTCTTTGCTTGAATCTTTGATCTTCGATGCTCTCCCATGGGAACAAGCTTCATAGTGCTTCACTTTGCTTCAGAACTCTCCCAAATTCTGAGATCCGCTTACTTCTGGGTCTAGAAACTCCAATTCGCTCATTATTTGCTCAAAATGTCCATTTTGGCCTGCAACACAAAATGTATAGAATTAAGTAGCAATTCAGGCATAAATGAACTAAGAAGTATTTAAAATCTGGCCAAAAAGCCTAATTAAAACAGTATAATTCTCTGATTATCAAATACCCCCAAACTAAAGAAATGCTCGTCCTTGAGCATCAGGTACAAAACTCAAAGAAAGAAAAACAACAAACAACCAAAAACACAAAACAACAAAACTGAAAACGAACAAACAAAAATTAGACTCAAACTCAACATAAGAATTGCCTAGAATTTACACAGGTATCAAAAGTTTGTTGGAAAATTATTACTAGAAAATGTTCAACACTCCAAGAAGTCATAAATTGCATCGACTATCTTTCTCTATTGGTCCCCCGAGTAGGTGATCCCCACTTCAGTCCACATTCTGACTTCCCGGATTATTTTATGCAGAAATGCAAAGTTTATCAAATGGCAGTAGACTCTATAAGCCTAAGTATTGAACTACTATCCACTAATGAGGATTAGACATTACTAAAGATCAAAAGGTCTTGACAAGCTTGTAACGTTAGGCTCAGTTAGTGGGCTTCAAAGAAAAGGAACAGATAAACTAAACAAGAGAACTCAGTTTCCTTTAAGCAAACATCATGACTTAACTCAATTTCCACTTTCTCCCTCAACCACCACTTAAGAAATCAACCAATCAATAACCCTCAATCATGTACACTTCTCATTTTTGCTACTGCAATGCAATTCTCAAAATTATTATTATTATTATTTAAATAACAATTATCAATTTGAGGTTAATTACCCCTCTTATTCTTCTTGCCCTTTTCACAACCCCCAAACTAATCTTTTAGTTTATTCACACAACTCTCCTAGCTCTTTGTGTTTGCATTAGGTTTAGAGTTCTCTTAAAAGTTGCGGATGTGTTTAGGGTGAAAGGTTTGGGCATTATTGGTTGCACAAGAAAGAAATGACAATGATGATTTCATAAGGCTCAAATGGGTAAGTAGGGATAAAATCTATGGTCGGCTGGAAAGGCTCAAACATTTTGAAAAACTACCTAAATCACTTCCTTAATAATGCCTATTCCTAAAATTTCACCTCAAGCATTTCTCAACTAGGTTCTAGAGTCCACCAACATTATCAAGACTTTACCTAATCACATAAAATGAATCTAAGCATGCCAAAATAATGAAAATGGTGGCTGAACCACTCAGCAAACCTTAAGCTAAATTCAGTCAACCAACATAAACTTGAAGCAATGCTTAACATTTTTCAACAATAAAATCCCAACAATTGTATTCTCATCATAGACTTATAAAATTCATCATTGGCAAACACAACAAAACACGAAATTAACTAAACAAAAATAAAAAATTTCTCCAATTTCTCCTACCCCCAAACTAAAGCTGACATTGTCCCCAATGTCACATTATGCACGAATTAGGAATATAAAAACTATATCTACAAAGGTACGAGATAGTTCCCTGATTAATCCGTGAAGTTGAAGTTCACTCAACAGCAAGCACACCCGGTCCTTGGCTTTCTCATCACCAAATTTGTAAAAACAATTGAACTACTGTGGTGTCCACTGTGTTAGAAAAGTTCATTGACTAATATGAGAATATTACAATCCTAATCTCACCTTTACAACTACTAGGAAATTAAAACAAAATTTAAACCATCCAAAACAAAAAGCAATTTAGTTCAATGTTCGAAATGAAATACAAAAACAACTAAAACAAAGAAAATAAAATACAAAAACAGGTGTTCAGGTTCATTCTTTGGCCTCCTCCTCTCCTTGGTGTCATCATCTTTTGAGTCGGAGCCCATCCATTCTTCTGAATCCCAGTCTGCCCATTGGAAGCTCAAAGTATCAACGTTGAGCTTGGTGAAGCAGCTGTGCTGCATGTCATACATCATCTGGGTCTACTCTGCCAGCCAATCCTGATGTTTTGCCATCCATTTCATCTAACCTAGAATTTGCTGCATCATCTCCTTTAATATGGATATGGAACTGGATGATGTGGCAGCTTCTGTGGTTCTTTGTCTTTTTGTTCCAAAGCTAGGTGCCTCACTCGGAGTATGCCTAAATAGCTTTTGACAGTAGGCAGTGTCGAGAACTGGGGTAGCATGGATAAGTGGTTCATCATCCTCCTTCTGTACTCCTGCTTTAATGCATAGCTCGGTGATGAGATGTGGGAAGGGGAAACTCCCTCGCCTTGGTTGGGCTGCATTTTGTATATTATTCAAGATAATCTTCCCCACATCCATCTTCTTTCCCATGGCAATGGAGTAAAGCAGCAATGCCTTGTCAAAAGTTACTGAACTGTAATGTGTTTCCAGCATCATCCGTGCACACACAAAATACTACCACAACCTAGCTGTCAGAGTCAGATTAGTTCCCTTGATGCTCTTGTTTCCCTTCTTTGAAACGTCCCAAGGGGTATCCAGTTTTGCTATAACCTTAAGTATCTCATCCTCCTGAAATTGTTTCTTCTTAAACTCCAGATACTCATCAGGGTCAATCGAAGGCAAGTGAAAAAAATCATTGATGACCTTCGCATCAAATGGCACATCAGTACCTGTCACAAACACATGACCAGGATCACACTCAGGGAGGTTGGCGTAAAACTCTCTTACTATTGACTCTACAGCCGCATGTCTGGGTTAATTCATAAATGCATTCTGCTTTCGCCCTTCACTCCACTCTTCAGCATAAACAGTGGTCAACCCCCGCTCGGTAATAAACCCTTTATCCTTCCTTTTGATTGCTCCTTCATATCGTTGCCGAGCCTTATCATTTACAAATCGATTGTCCACCTTTTTCTCTTTTCCTTTACCCTTTGATTGTGTTTTGAGCAGCATTTTCCCCAAACTGCAATTCTAACTCAACAATTCAACTCTAAGCACCCTACTATGAACCACAATCAATCCTGCAAAAACACCACACTTCCAAAAATCGCACCTAGACCCGCAAACTTCAATTCTTCCAAACTTCACAAAACATTCCCAAAATTCAAACCCAAACTTGTCAACACCACACAATTCATAATCTACACTTCCTCAAACAAAATCAAAGCACAATAATACTAAAAATCCACAAATCAATCAACAATCAAAATTTTCAGATCTACAACTCTAAACTCGAAATTGTGCAATTAAAAGCTTAGGGAACTTGAAATCTTACCAAAACTAGGAATTATTCACCACCAATTTAGCCAAAATCAGCCTAGATCGCAAAATCCCCAAATTCTTGAACCCACAATTTTCTTCAATTTTTCGCGAAGATCTTTGCTAAAATGAGTTGTTTTGGTGTTTAGAAAGGTTAAGGAGTGAGATATTGTGCTGTAAAATCATTGAAAGGCTGAGGATCGAAGATGGAAAAAGTTTGCTCTTAGATGTGTTTGAAGTGTTTTGCGAAAAATGAAGAGTCGCTGTTTCTATTTATAAAAAGTAGGTTTCGTTGCGACAAAGTTCTTCATTTCTTTAAAATTTCACCCAGGTCGATGCCGTGGCGAAACAATCTAGTACATATAGTGCCGCGGCGAAAAAAGTTCTTCACCGCGGTGAACCTCCCTCAGTTAAATTTTGCAAAACTCTTTCTGCCGTGGCGAACAAAATTTCTTCGCCCAAGCGAAAAATTCCAGGATGCACGTCGCCTTGGCAAAGAACAAACTTCGCCGCGGCAAAGTCTGGGACTTTTCAACTTTTGTTGTTTGCAAAATGTGCTTCACCACGGCAAAGAAAAGTCTTTGCCGTGGCGAAAACTGGAAAATTTTCCCTTTTTTCTGCCTTAGTTCGAAATTTCACCTGAAACACCCAAAAACACACAAAATCAAATTCATTCTAAATAATAAGAAAACTAAACAAATTTAAACAACAATCAAATGAAAAACAATTGAAAACACCTGGGTTGCCTCCCTAGAAGCCCTTGTTTGTAGTCGGAAGCTCAACTTTCTCGAGTCCTCATTTCGGCATGTAAAGTTGGATGGGAATTGACTTGCAACTCATCAACCCATCAATGCATGGCTTCAACCTTTGTCCATTGACCTTAAATGTGCCCTTTTCTTCATGTGACACCTCCACCGCCCTGAATGGGTAGACTCTTGTAACTATGAAGGGTCCGGACCATCTAGACTTAAGTTTTCCAAGAAATAGGATAAGTCTAGAATTATACAGCAACACTTTCTGACCTATTTCAAACTTCTTCTTCCAGATATGCTTGTCATGCCACTTTTTGTCTTTTCTTTGTAAGTCAGAGCATTCTAATATGTTTCGTGACAGAACTCATCGAGTTCATTCAAAGTCAACATCCTTTCTTCCCCAGTAGCTCGTAAATCCATGTTGAGCTACTTGACTACCCAGTATGCCTTATGCTTGAGTTCTATCAGCAAGTGACATGCCTTCCCATAGACCATCCTAAATGGAGACATACCAATTGGAGTCTCAGATGCAGTGTAGTAGGCCCATAATGCATCATCCAACTTCCATGACCAATCCTTCCTAGATGCATTAACTGTCTTTTCTAAAATTCCCTTAAGTTCCCTATTTGATAGTTCCACTTGCCCGCTAGTCTGTGGATGGTATGGTGTTGCAACTCTATGTTTCATTCCACATTTTCCCAATAGTGCATCTAATTGCCTGTTGGAAAAATGTGATCCTTCATCACTAATGATTGCCGGTGGTACTCCGAATCTTGAGAAAATGTTCTTTCTCACAAAATTAACCACCACCCTGGCATCATTGGATGGCAATGCGATTGCTTCCACCAATTTTGATACATAATCCACCACTACCAAAATGTATGTGTTCCTAAAAGAATTTGGGAAAGGGCCAATGAAGTCAATTCCCCATACATCAAATAGCTCAACTACTAGGATATTGTTCAACGACATCTCATCTCTCTTTGAAATATTTCCACTTTGTTGACATTGGTCGCATTCCTGAACCATCCGGAAAGAATCCTTGAAAAGGGTTGGCCAATGAAACCCGGATTGAAGAACCTTGGCTGTTATCCTAGCACCTCTAAAATGGCCACCCACTTCCCTCTCGTGACAATGCCATAGAATACTCTCCATTTCCTCTTCCGGGACACATCTATGTATCATTTGATCAACATAGTGTCTATACAAAAATGGCTCTTCCTGGAAGTAATACTTCAAATATGAGAAAAACTTCCTTTTTTGTTGGAAGGTCATGCGAATTGGGAGCACTCTCGATGACAAGTAGTTTGCAAAATCTGCATACCACGGTGCTTCCTCCACTCTCATCAATTTCTCATCCAGGAAAGTTTCTCTAATTTAGGTTTCCTCTTCATTTCCCTGAATTGGTCGTTCAATCCTTGACAAATGATCCGCCACCACATTTTTCGACCCCTTCTTATCTCGTATCTCCAACTTAAAACCTTGTAGCCATAGGATGCATCTTATCAACCGAGGTTTTGCTTCTTGCTTTGCCAATAGGTGCTTGAGTGCTAAATGGTCCATGTAGACTATGACCTTAGCACCTAGGAAATATGAACAAAATTTGTCAAAAGCAAAAACCACAGCCGACAATTCTTTTTCAGTGGTGGCGTAATTCAATTGTGCATCAGTGAGTGTTTTGCTAGCATACTGAATTACATGCAACACTTTGTTTTTCCTCTGTCCTAACACTACTTCTAGTGTAAAATCACTAGCATCACACATCAATTCAAATGGCAGTCCCCAATCGAGAACTACAGTAATAGGTGCAGACATTAATAATTTTTTTAGACTTTGAAAGGCATGCATGCATTCATCATTAAAATCAAAAGCAACATCTTTAATCAATAAATTGCAAAGGGGTTTAGAGATAAAAATCCTTGATAAACCGTCTATAAAACCCCGCATGCCCCTAGAAACCCCAAACTGCTTTAACATTTGAAGGTGGTGGTAGCTTCTCAATCACTTCTGTTTTTGCTCGATCCACTTCTATGCCATCCCTTGAAATTCTATGACCAAGCACTATTCCTTCCTGGACCATGAAGTGGCACTTCTCCCAGTTGAGCACCAAGTTTGTCTCCTTGCATCGCTGCAAAACAAGTGAAAGATTAGATAAGCAATTGTCAAAAGATGAACCAAAAATAGAGAAGTCATCCATAAAGACTTCTATAAACCGCTCCACCATATCACCAAAGATCGACATCATGCATCTCCCAAGCCTATTCAGGATGGAATAGGGCAAAGTGTGCACTATATAAGTGCAACTCTTTGTGAAATTAAAAATTAATTCATTTCAATCATTTGAAAAAAACCCCAGCCCCTTTTTTCTCTCCCACGCCAGTTTTCCTTTTGCTTGAAACAAAACTTCCTTGATTTTGTTCTTGGTTCTTAAGGCTAAAGAGGATCTAGCAAATCCCTTTTTAGTTCCTTGGGGTTATCTTCATGTGGACCAACGACGATTCGATCCTACCCTTGGATCGGTAGCAAAACCCATTCAAAGTTAAAGTTGAAAGAGCCTCCAAAAGTGGGTATGGTTTCTTAACTTTAAATTGATTTTCTGCAGATTTGTATTTAATGCATAGACTATTAAAATTTGTACACTGATCTTGGTTCTAAGGAACAGTCCATGTTGTTTATGTTTTTGTTTCCGTTGCCATAACTTGATCATTTCCTAACAGTGGTATCAAAGCCTAGGGTACCAAATTTGATAGTTTATTGTCTGATTTATAGTATATATTTGATTTATAACATATTATTTTGTAAAATCTGCTTTTGGATGAGTGATTTGTAACACCTACTGAAAAACTAGTACAATGCATGCAATTAACAATGAAAAATTGGGCCCAAAATATTTCTTTTCATTACAATAACCAAGCCCTAGCAAGCCAAAACGCGTCGTTTTATTTTTACAGCTGATACAGGTTTCGCCGCGGCAAAGCTTTTTCCTTGCCACGGTGAGGACTTTCAGGCCACATTTTAGCATTATAGAGTCTGAATCTGAAAATGTGTTAAACATATTAATTGTAGCCCTTTAAATTATCTGTCTACTAGTTCAATAATCAGCACAATCCGAGGTCTACAGCTCAAGTTATGGCAAAAATACTCAAGCACCTCCAAAGACGTTTTTCTTCAGTTCCCAGCGTATTGTTCACGACTTCAAGCCAAGTTTTAACCCTTGTCCAGTCAGAATTAGGGAAAACCAAAAACATGAAAGTTGTAGCTCTTCTTCTTAGCTTTCCAAAAATTCTAAATTCAGGTCATTCCGAGTTTCCAAGCTCAAGTTACACAATTTATGCTCAAAACTGTCATTTATGCTAAAAATCATCGTTTAGGCCTGAAAAGACAAATTAATAGAATTAGGTAGCAATTATGACCCAAATTGTATGAAAAGTATCTTAAATCCTATCAAAATTCAATGTAAAATCATAGTAAGCTGTTGGGGGGATTTAATTGAATATTAGTAAATCATAAATCCTTGAAAACGAAAAATAATGCGAATAAAGGACACAAAATAACACACACACAAACAAAGATTTATAGTGGTTCACTTTCCGTATGAGAGCTACATTCACTTTTCGTATGAGAGCTACGTCCACTTTGCCGCTGCGGAATTTCACGATGAAGAGAAAAAAATTATAAGAATCACTCAAGCCTCACAAATTGGCTCACTCACTAAACCTTATTTGGTGGCTCTCACTTTGATTGAGGCTCTGCCTTCTATTCAATTTGTGTTATCTAACTCTAGCACTTAACCCCTTTTTATAGGTAATAGATGGGACACAATTTCTAATAGGACTAAAATCTCATATCCTAATAGGAATTATATTTTAATTCCTAATACAATTATAATCCTATTTCTAATTGTATTCCTAAAAGAAAACAATTATACTTAAACACAAATTAGGAAAACCCATGTCCCAATCGAACTCTAATTTGGATTGAATTTGGCTCCACAATCTCAACAATCTCCCACTTGGAGATAATTCAACATATCTTCAATTCTTCACTTCCATCAGCAACGACATTAACTTCAAGCGAGAAGTCCAATTGAAGTTGTACACAACTTCAGTTTTTCAATGGTAATCACCTTTGTAAACATATCAGCTGGATTTTTACTCCCTTCAATCATCTCAAGAGCTATAACTCCTTCCTTCAAAACTGAGCGTATGAAATAGTAACGAACTTCTATGTGTTTTGTCCTAGCATGGTAGACTGGGTTCTTTGCCAGGTGAATTGCACTTTGACTATCACAAGATATAACGCTTCTCTTATAATTCTGACCCAATTCTTCTAGGAACTTTTGTAACCATATTAGCTCCTCACTAGCTTTTGTCATATCAACATACTCTACCTCTATAGTAGAAAGAGCAACAATCTTCTATAACTTTGAAACCCAACTGACTGTTGTACCACCTAACATAAAGACATAACTTGTAGTACTTTTGCGGTTATCAATGTCACCAGCCATATTAGTATCCGCATAACCTTGTAGCTCTAAGTTTGAGTTCCTAAAGCATAATGCTAAATCTTTAGTACCTTTCCAATATTTGAGAATCCACTTCACTGCTTCCCAATGTTGCTTTCCTGGATTGCTCATGTACCTACTCACAACTCCCACTGCATGTGTTATGTTTGGCCTTGTACACACCATGGCATACATAAGACTACCAATTGCTGATGCATAGGGTACCTTGGTCATGTAGTCTTGCTCATGCTCTATTGTAGGTGACTGATCTTTGGATAGTTTAAAGTGACTAGCCAAATGAGTACTTATTGGCTTTGCTCCATCCATGTTGAATCTATTGAGTACTTTCTTCACATATTCTTCTTGTAACAGCTTCAAGAAACCTTTGGCTTTGTCCCTAGTAATCCTCATACCAAGGATTTGTTTTGTTGCTCCCAAATCCTTCATAGCAAACTCCTTTGACAATTTCCCTTTTAGCTTGTCTACTTCTTGTTTACAAGCCCCTGCAATCAACATATCATCTACATATAATAATAGGATGATATAGGAGTTACCAAGTTTCTTGAAATAATAGCAATGGTCTGCTTAGCATCTGAGGAAATCGTTACTACACATAAACTCATCAAACTTCTTGTACCACTGTCTAGGCACTTGTTTTAGCCCATATAGGCTCTTCTGAAGTTTGCACACCATTCTCTCCTTGTACTTTGAAACCCTGTGGCTGCTGCATATAAATTTCTTCATCTAGTTCTCCATGAAGAAACGTTGTCTTTACATCTAACTACTCAAGATGAAGGTCTTCTTTTGCCACTAACCCAAGTATTGTTCTTATTGTAGTCAACTTGAAACTGGAGAGAAAATTTCAGTGTAGTCAATGCCTTCTTTTTGCTGAAATCCTTTCATGATTAGTCTTGCTTTATATCGTTTGCTACCATCATATTCATCTTTCACCTGATAAACCCACTTGTTTTGTAATGCATTCTTCCTTTGTGGTAGCTCAGTCAACTGCCAAGTTTGATTTGTTAATAATGAGTCCATCTCATCCTCCATAGTTAGCTCCCACTTGATTGAGTCATCAACTTGCATTGCTTCCTCATAACACTCTGGTTCACCACCATCAGTCAGTAAAATATAGTGCAAAGAAGGGGAGTACCTCTGTGGTGGTCTTATAGTCCTGGAAGATCTTCTAGGTTCAAATATGGGCATTTGTGTTTCAACTTCTTGAGCTATATTGTAAAACCCCTCCCCAGTCAGGTATCCTCTGAATATCCCTTAATAAGAATCCAGAGAATTCATGTCTGGGAAACGAATTGTATTTAGAAAACCTGTGCAAGAATAATAATAATGTCCAAAACATTACTATAAGATGTACCACAAGATCAAAATTTGTACCTTCAAAAATAAAATAAAAATAAAAACTTGAATTCATTTGGGCATCAATCAATCAAAACATATTAATGCCATTTTCATTCATATGGTGGAAGCTTTAAAAAGGTGTTTCAAAAACATTTTTCATTTACATTATTTAAATCAAGATAAAACGCTAAGATGACAATAAATTATCTCCCCTCACGCATAGCCTTGCTGTCTCCAGCATCCTTCACTTCTAGATTACCTGTAAAACATTCAACCATGAAAGGGTGAGCACTAATCGCTCAGTAAAGAATGATCCATTTAATACCAAGTATGTTATTTGACATTCATTCAAACACATTCATTCACATACCACACCTCCTTTGCATCTAAGTATGGTTCCTTTTCTTTACTAACTCATATATTTTTCATCATCTTCCCCATGGTCATATAAAATATCAAGTGTACACATACAAATAAGTATGTAAACATAGTGCACACACATCACATGTCATGACATAACATCTAAATATCATCTAACATGAGTACAAATCATCTCATGATGTAAATAACATCATAACTCATGTAATGCAACTAAATGCATATGAATCATTTAATGTCTAGCCGATCGGACTTTTCTTAGCGTCTTAAGCACTTCATATCATCTAGCCTCAAATTCACGTAGAGCTCATATCATCGGGAGTCATGCTTATGCATTATTTAGCATCTAAAGCACATATTCACCTTTCCTTTCATCTAGCCTCAAATTCATCTAGAGCTCATATCATCGAGAGGCGTGCTTACACGTTATTTGGCATCTAAAGCATATATTCATCTTTCCTGAACCGAAATACAAGGATATGCTTGCGCGTTTTCCATCCTGTCTATATGCATCTCTAACATTTTATGGCATGTAAATACATGTTTTAGTGAGCTTAATATTTTTTATTCATCTATGGATTATCAATCCATTTACATTACCTCTTGCTCACATTCATCATCTTAAAACATATATTACATTGCATCTTCATGCCATTTCATAACATTAATCATGCATTCGCATCCATGACCATGTATATCTTTCAAAGATCATCTAACTAATAGGTAAACATTAGTACATGGCTTAATTATAACAATACATTAATAATCAATTCATAATCATAAGAATTGATCATGTTAAATCTTAAACCTTAATAACCAGAAGTTTATTCTTCAGGCCATTTTCCATCTATTTCTCAAATAAATTGGCTCTTGGCATAAACATAAAAGTTATAGGGCTATGTCTTAACTTTCTAATGCTTCAAGGATCATCTCATTTAGATTTTTATAAGTCAAGTTATGATCGAAATACTGAAGCATGCTTAACATAACCCCTAAAATTGCCAAATCTGAATTCTTCATGTTAAACCATGTCATATCAACTTCTATTGACAATTAACAAATATGTCAACTTATGGATCAATTAAACCTACCCTTAATAGTCTTTAAAATCTTAAAGGAAGGGTAAAACCTCACTCCCATGATCATCCATCATTGCTATAACATTGTAAGTTAATGCAAACAACACATCAACACTTCTAATAGCAACCATTCAACACCATGTGGCCTTCAATTCTACAAGTTTTGCCACAATCAACATCAATACTTCATTTTCTTCAATTAAACATAACAACTCATAAAAAATAAATGGCAATAACTTCATGTATAATGAATTCAAGACAATAAATAACATTAATGAGTTCAACAACACGTGTCATCAACTAATTCTATGCCTTAAAGCCTTAATTTAAGGTTTCATTAAAATCTAAAAACCCTAGAATAATTCCTAAACTCATGGGAGGTTCTTCCTTACCTTTTTAAAGAATTCCCCCACCAAATACTTTGCCTTTATCTTCTTTTACACCTTATTCCTATATATATAACATTATACCTCAAATCTTCAAATCACATCAAAACTATGGTTTTTAATCCTTACCTTAAACCTTTCAATTTGAAGATCCAAGGCTCCTATCTTGTTCTCCTTGAAAAATTATGTAATACTCCTTTAAAACTTAGAGAGAGAAAGTTTGTTTCATGGAAGATTTGAGAGAAAATGGAAGAAAGGTTGAAGAAATGATATCTCCCTTGGCACTCTTTTAAAACTTAGAGAGAGAAGGCTTGTTTTATGGAAGATTTGAGAGAAAATGGAAGAAAGGTTGAAGAAATGATATCTCCCTTGGCTCGAATGAATTTCCTCTCATTTATAGGAAAATATTTCATTAATTTTTCAAAATTATGCTATTGGCCCAATTATTTTAATTGTATAACTCATAAGTCCTTAATTCTTCATATAAGAGCATTTTGGTCATTTGGCACTAAACATAATTATTACTTAATTAATGCAATTAAGCCTACTCATCTTTGACTTTTGCAATGCTTATCCATAGGCAAAATGACTATTTTACCCCTAATACCCTTTTATGGATAATTGATTCATACCGTTCCAAATGAATTGACTATTTTGCCCTTTGTTAGATTTTATGCTTTTTAACATAAAATTAACATCTAAAGGACTATTTTGAGTTGGGAACGTACCTTTGACATCTTGGTTATTACATATATTATCTAGATCTTCCTGGTCATTGTCTTGCATGCCACTCACTAGGAAGTCTTTCAAAGGAACTACCTCTTACTTCTTCACTTCAGTGCTTGGATTTTCTAACTTCATATTGAGTTTATCCTTGTACATCACTTCTTCATTGAATATGTCGTCTCTGCTCCTTATAATCTTATGGTTTTAGTCATCCTAGAAACGATAACCAAACTCAGTGTCACCATAACCAATGAAAAAACATTGGTTAGATTTAGCATCAAGCTTACTTCTAAGAGTAGAGTCAATGTGAACATATGCTAAACAACCAAACACTCTTAAGAAAAAATAATTTACCTCTTTGCCACTCCAAACTTCTTCTGTGATCTTGCAATTTAGCGGTACAGAGGGTTCTCTATTAAAGCAAGTAGGCTGCAGTAGTAATTGCCTTGGCACAAAATGTTTGTGGTAGTCCAGCATGCAATCTCATGCTTATTGCACGCTAATTTAGGGTTCTGTTCATCCTTTCAGTGACACCATTTTGTTGAGGAGTTGTAGGAATGGTCTTCTCCATCTTGATCACATTATTGGCACAATATTCTTTGAACCCTTGATCAAAGTACTCTTCTCTATTTTCGGATCGCAAGCACTTCACCCTTAGGTTTGTCTCATTTTAAACCATGGCTCTCCACTTTTTAAAAGTATCAAAAACGTCAGATTTATTTTTCAAAAAATAAACCTATACATTTCTGCTCGCGTCATCAATGAACGTCACATAGTACTTTGAGCCTCCAAGGGATGACATATGAGCGGATCCCGACAAGTCTGTATGAACTAACTCCAACTTCTTTGCCTTTGATTCCTTGCTACTTTGGAAAAACTTACTCTAATGGAGATCGAGGTGCTGACCATTGATGTTCCCAACTATTCTCAAGATCCTTTGCAAGGAATTGGCGGTTCAATGACTAGGGCAAAGACAAAGAGGATGAAAGAGGCTTTGCAAGGCTTGATCATGGAAGTGCAACACAAAGAGGCTGTACTAGAAGACTCTAAGACTAAATTCGGAGATTTCAAAGCTTCACCAAGGATGGCCTATTATCTTTTTATGCAAGCGGTAGATTCGAAAGATCAAGTTGGATGCAAGGATTAATTTAGATTAATTTTCGTTTATTTAATCTAGGGCTTTTTTTTTTTTTATGTTTTAATTATCATTAGATTTATTAGTCTTTTATTTATTTAAGGTTTATTTAGGCCCAACCCATTTTTCAATTAGCTAGGGTTTTCTTTTAGGGTTTGTTGCTTATAAAAAGGAGCAGCCATGTTTTTTTTGGGGACAGATTATTATGAATTGAAGTTTATTTCAGAAAGCTATTTGCTTTGCCTTCTTGTGTTCTTGATTGAATGCTTGAATCTCGACTTATCAAAGGGAGTGATCAACCTTTGTGGCATCTCAAGATTAGGGTTTTAAGGACTTAGTTTCCCTAGGGTTCTAATTCGATCATCCTCAACACGTTCCTAGCAAAACAACTTGTTCCTATTCTATCATTTGGTATTAGAGCTTTGGTTGCTGGAAACAGGTTATTTATCCCCAACACTCTTTGTTTGCGTTCTTGATTCAAAAAAAAAAAAAATTTGAATTTGTCTTTTCATAGTCTTCTGCGTAAAAAAAGAGGCAGCAAAAAAAAAAAGGCAGCGAAAAAAAAACAAAAAAAAAGAAGAAGAAGAACAAAGTGGCAATTTCGAGTTGTTAAGTTTCCCATTCTTGTTCTCTTTGCAAAGTATCCTATTTTTGTTGAATTAAGTTTCCAATTCTTGTTTTCTTGCTTGAGTTTCTTATTCTTGTTGAATTAGTTTCCTTTATTATGTTCTAGTTTCCTTTTTATTTTGTTCTAGTTCCCTTTCACATGTCTTTTGCTTCCTTTTAGAGTTTTCTTATTTTTCTTGGTTCTTTAGAGTCATCTTGGGTCTTTCTTTCTGTTCACTGTTTGCCTCAACTAAGTTTTTAAAGTTCTGATTTTTGAGATTGTCACCATTTAACCGGTTGTTTCTTGAGATTTGTTGAATTCTTTGATTATGTTAAGAACATAAATGGGGCTGGCTTAGCTTTGAGTGGTAAAAGGCAAGAGAGATCATCATCAAGAAAAAGCCAGCATAGTATGAAACACGAGTGATAACAATCTGATTTGAGTGCAAACACGTGAGGGAGTGTGTGAGGAACAACACCTTTTATTTTATTTTATTTTACAGGTTGAAACCATGAGTAAGGAAGGAGGAAAACCACAAGAGGTCGACATGAAATTCTTTATCAAGGCTGTTAATGATCAATATAAATTGCTGAATGCGAGATTGAATGATTTGGAGTCCTCTTCCGGTTCTAAATCACATAGAAGACGTGAGTTCGACAAAAAAGATGAAGCTAATTCCGAAGTGGAGAGAACAAGTTATAAATGGACAAAGAAGGTTGACTCCAAAGAAGATAACAATATAGGCAGTATAAAGATGGCAATTCTGACTTTTCAAGGAAAGAATGATCCTGAGCAATACTTGGAGTGGGAAAGAAAGGTTAAGCACATATTTGATTGTCATAATTACTCTGAGGAGAAGAAAGTAAAGCTAGCAGCCATGGAGTTTACAGATTATGCAGGTATATAGTGGGATCAATTGGCGATCAATAGGCGTAGGAATGGTGAGAAGCTTATTCAGTCATGGGAAGAGATGAAGTTGGTGATGCGCAAGAGATTTATACCTAGCCATTACTATAGAGATTTGTATAGGAAGTTGCAAGGGCTGGTTCAAGGTTCCATGAGTGTTGAGGATTATTATAAGGAGATGGAAATCGCCATGATTAGAGCAAACATAGAGGAAGACAGAGAAGCAACAATGGCTAGATTCATTGTCGAATTGAACAAGGAGATTGCTGATGTGGTTGAGTCGCAACATTACGTAGAGATGAAGGAGCTACTGCACAAAGCCGTTAAAGTGGAGAAGCAATTCAAGTCCAAGAGGTTCAGATCTGGTTCGTCCTCTAGCTCTCCATGGAGATCAAATTGGAAGGACCACAAAACTGCCTTCAAAACAAAAGAAGAAGAAAAGCAAAGAATTCGGTTGCTGTTCCTAAAGGTAAACCCGAAACTAAGACTCTTACTAAGTCATGTGATATTAAGTGTTTTAGGTGTCAAGGATTCATACATATTGCTACCGAATGCCCAAACAAAAAGGTTATGGTTGTACGGGCAAATAGAGAAGTCGAAAGTGCTAGCTCAAGTGATGATGAGATGCCACCATTGGAGGATTGTTCTGATGTTGAAGTGGAAGAACCTGTACATGGTGATTTACTTGTTACAAGGAGAGCCTTGAGTATACAACCTAATGATGAAGGAGATGAGGAGCAACGTGAGCATATTTTTCACACTAGATGCTACGTGAAGGATAAGGTATGTACGTTGATTATTGATAGTGGGAGTTGTACTAATGTTGCTAGTACTTTGTTGGTAGAAAAGTTGAATTTGAAGTGGAAAAATCATCCTAAACCATGCAAGCTACAATGGCTGAATGACTGTGGAGAAGTGAAGGTAAACAAGCAAGTTCAAGTTCTTTTTTCAATTGGCAAGTATAAGGATGAGGTTCTTTGTGATGTGGCACCGATGTATGTTGGTCATATATTGCTTGGCCGATCATGGTAGTTTGATAGGAGGGTGTCACATGATGGGTACAAAAATCGTTATTCTTTTGTAATGAACAACCGAAAAGTTGTACTAGCCCTCTCAAACCTTTCAAGCTTATGAGGACCAGATTAAGATAGCAAGAGAGTGCAAAATGAGAGAGAAACAAAAGTGTGAGTAAGAGGAAAATAGAAAGAGAGCAAGTAAGGTCGAGAGGAAAAATGGAAAGAAAAGTGAGCAAAAAGGAGAGAAAAATAAAAGAATGAGTGTACTTGCTGAAAAACATGAGGTTAAGAGTGTAATGATGGCGAGGCAACAAGTACTTGTACTTATGTATAAGGATGTTTATTTTTCTACTAACAACCTTAACTCATCTTTGCCTAGTATTGTCGTGTCTTTATTGCTAGAATTTGAGGACCTATTTCTTGAGGAGATTCTCATGGATTGCCTCCTTTAAGAGGAATTGAGCATCAAATAGACTTCACACCTGGTTCCGCCATACCAAATCGATCTGCTTATAGAGCTAATCTCGAGGAAATGAAGGAGATACAAAGGCGAGTGGATGAGCTGTTGCAAAAGGGATTTGTAAGGGAGAGTCTCAGCCCATGTTCGGTTCCTGTCCTCTTAGTCCCAAAGAAAGATGGAACATAGCGCATGTGTATGGATTGCCGAGCTATTAACAAGATAACGGTAAAGTATAGACATCTTATCCCCAGATTAGATGATATGCTTGATGAATTGCATGGCTCTCAATTGTTTTCTAAAATTGATTTAAAGAATGGCTATTATCAGATTCGCATGAAAGAGGGAGATGAATGGAAAATTGCATTTAAAACTAAATATGGATTGTATGAGTGGTTAGTAATGCCTTTCGGTTTAACTAATGCACCTAGTACATTCATGAGGTTGATGAATCATGTCTTGCATGCTTTCATGGGAAAATTTGTGGTAGTTTACTTTGATGATATTTTAGTTTATAGCAAAAATTTGGATGAACATGTGAAACACTTGCATGCTGTGTTTAGTGTGTTGAGGGAGCACCAATTGTATGCTAATCTTAAGAAGTGCACGTTTTGCATGGAATCTATTGTGTTTCTTGGATTTGTTGTTAGTTCGCAATGTATTAGTGTTGATGAAGAAAAGGTAAGGACAATAAGGGACTGGCCTACACCTAAGAATACGAACGAGGTGAGAAGTGCCCATGGTTTGGCAAGTTTTTATCTAAGGTTTGTTAAAGATTTTAGTTTTATTGCTACACCTTTGAATGAACTTGTTAAAAAGAATGTTGTTTTTAAGTGGGATGATGTGCATGACCGGGCTTTCAAAACTTTGAAAGATAAGCTAACTAATGCACCTTTGTTGTGTTTGCCTAACTTTGATAAAGCTTTTGAGATAGAATGTGATGCATCTGAGATTGGAAGAGGAGCTCTTTTGATGTAGGATTCCAAACCAATTGCTTATTTTAGTGAAAAGCTAAGGGGGGCAGCATTGAATTATCCTACTTACAACAAGGAGCTTTATGCATTAGTGAGAACTCTTCAAACATGCAGCATTACTTGTGGCCGAGGGAATTCATCATTCATTCTGAACATGAGAGCTTGAAGTTCTTGAAGACCCAAGGTAAGCTTAATAAAAGACATGCTAAGTGGTTGGAGTTCATAGAAACGTTTCCTTATGTAATCAAATACAAGCATGGGAAGGAAAACGTTGTGGCTGATGCATTGTCTAGGAGGTACGTATTACTTACTTCATTGCAAACTAAATTACTTGGTTTTGAATTGCTTAAGGATTTATATGCTGTTGATTCTGATTTTAGCCGAGTATGGAATACATGTGATAAGTGTGCGTTTTGTGATTTTTATAGGCATGAAGGATTTCTATTCAAGAAAGATAAATTATGTGTGCCTATTTGTTCTGTTCGTGAGTTACTTGTTAGGGAAAGTCATGGGGGAGGTTTGATGGGTCACTTTGGTGTTCTAAAGACTTTAGATATATTACGTGAGCATTTTTATTGGCCTAATATGAAGCATGATGTGCAATCTGTTTGTGATAAGTGTATTACATGTAGGCAAGCAAAATCTAAAGTTAGAACGCATGACTTGTATACCCATTTACCTGTGCCTAATCAACCTTGGATTGATATATCTATGGATTTTGTTTTAGGATTACCAAGGACTCAAAGTGGCAAGGATAGCATATTTGTTGTTGTTGATAGGTTTAGTAAAATGGCTCATTTTATTGCATGATCTAAAACAAATGACGCAACACATATTACTGATTTGTTCTTTAAAGAAGTGGTTCATTTGCATGGGTTGCCTAAGACAATTGTTAGTGATACAGATGTTAAGTTCCTAAGTCATTTTTGGCGCACTTTATAGAATAAATTAGGAACCAAACTATTATTTTCTACTGTTGTACATCCTCAAACGGATGGTCAAACTAAAGTAGTTAATAGGACACTCACTACTTTGTTGCGTGCTATCATTCAAAAGAACTTAAGGCAGTGGGAGAAGTGTTTGCCACATATTGAGTTTGCATGTAATACGACTGCTCATTCTACTTCTTCATTTTCTCCTTTTGAAATTGTTTATGGCTTTAATCCTTTAACACCTTTGGATATTTTACCTTTGCCTACTAATGAGCATGCTAATCTTGATGGTAAGAAAAAGGCGGATTTTGTGAAGGATTTACATGCCAGAGTTCGGGCCAACATTGAAAGGAAGAATGAGCAATATGCTAAGCAAGCCAATAAGGGGTGTTTGAAGGTTGTCTTCCAACCTAGAGACTAGGTTTGGGTGCACATGTGTAAGGAGAGGTTTCCCACACAAAGGAAATCAAAATTACAGCCTCGAGGAGATGGACCTTTTCAAGTCTTGGAGCGGATCAATGATAATGCCTACAAGCTAGATTTGCCAAGCGACTATGGTAATGTTAGTGCAACTTTTAATGTTGCTGATTTATCTTTGTTTGATGTAGGAGATTCAAGGACGAATCCTTTCGAAGAGAAGGGGAATAATGGAGATCGAGGTGCTGACCAAGTTGATGTTCCCAAATATTCTCAAGATCCTTTGCAAGGAATTGGAGGTCCAATGACTAGGGCAAAGACAAAGAGGATGAAAGAGGCTTTGCAAGGCTTGACCATGGAAGTGCAACACAAAGAGGCTGTACTAGAAGACTCTAAGACTAAATTCGGAGATTTCAAAGCTTCACCAAGGATGGCCTATTATCTTTTTATGCAAGCAGTAGATTCGAAAGATCAAGTTGGATGCAAGGATTAATTTAGGAATTAATTTTCGTTTATTTAATCTAGGGCTTTTTTTTTTTATGTTTTAATTATCATTAGATTTATTAGTCTTTTATTTAGTTAAGGTTTATTTAGGCCCAATCCATTTTTCAATTAGCTAGGGTTTTCTTTTAGGGTTTGTTGCTTATAAAAGGAGCAGCCATGTTTTTTTTGGGGACAGATTATTATGAATTGAAGTTTATTTTAGAAAGCTATTTGCTTTGCCTTCTTATGTTCTTGATTGAATGCTTGAATCTCGACTTATCAAAGGGAGTGATCAACCTTTGTGGCGTCTTAAGATTAGGGTTTTAAGGACTTAGTTTCCTTAGGGTTCTAATTCGATCATCCTCAACACGTTCCTAGCAAAACAACTTGTTCCTATTCTATCATACTCTTTTTTTTTTGCCAAAGATGTAACCTTCACTCAAACTACGATCAATCGACTTCAGCTCTTGTGGTTTTCCCTTTGATTGAAGCTCCTTCATTCTTTTCATGCTCATATGCCCAAGTCTACAATGCCACAAACTCAAGGCAACACTAGCATTTACAACTACAATTGAATCTCTGCAACCAAAAGTCATGTAAAGAGTTCCAGTTTTATTTTCACGAGCAACCACCATGACTCCTTTAGTAACTTTCCATACACCACCTAGAAAGGACACATTATGCCCTTCATCATCAAGTTGCCCAACTGATATTAGATTGCGCATCAATTTTGGTACATGCCTTACTTTCTGGATTTTTCACACAGATCCGTTTGTCATCTTCAACCTAACATCACCCATACCTACAATGTCCAAAGGCTCTCCATTTTCTAGGTATACCTTTCCATGATTTCCCGCCATAATTGTCTAGAATTTCATGGTGTGCAGTGGTATGAAATGAAGCTTCTAAATCTAAAACCCAAGAGTCAATAGCATTATCAACAGATAAAAGTAAAGCATCTTGTACCTTCTCAGTTACGGCATTAGTGGCGTCATTATCGCTGCTCTTCTCTTTCTTTGGTGCTTCCAATTCCTCTGTATGTGGCATTTATTGCCACAATTCCAACACTTTATTTTTTTCCCAAACCTGGACTTGCTTCTTTCGTTCCTTGATTTTGATCTTCCTCTGCCTCGGTTTGAATTCCTATTGTAGCCTTTGCCTCTTGTTTCAACATTCAAAGCATTCGACGTTATCTCACCCGAATCTTTCCTGTGAACCTCCTCAGCGAGAATTTTATCTCTAATATTTGTGAGTTTTAATTTCACACTACTTATTGAATGACTAATTGCTGCTCTTATAAGCTCCCAACTATTTGGTAAGAAGGCCATAAGAATTAGGGCATGAACTTCTTCATCAAAATCAATTTTTACAGATGACAATTGATTAATGATTGTATTAAAATCATTCATATGCTCTGTCACGGAAGCGCCTCTCTCATCTTAAGATTAAATAATTTTTTCATAAGATGTACCGTGTTATTCACAGAAGGCTTCTCATACATATCGGACAAGATCTTCATCAACCCTATTGTGGTTGTCTTCTTCGCCACGTTCTTGGTCAATGTCAATTGAATGATACTTATCTATCAAGGAGTGCCCAATCTTCATCTAACATCTTTTCAGGTTTTTCTCCTAAGAGAGGTAGATGTAATTTTCTACTATACAGATGATCTTCAATTTGCATCTTCCAGAATGCGTAATCTATTCCATCAAACTTGTTGATCCCAGGTGCAGATCCTCCTTCTTCTCCAACCATCGCTTTCTTCCTTGAACCTTGCTCTGATACCAATTGTTAGGGGGGATTAAATTGAATACTAGTAAATCATAAATCCCTAAAAGCGAAAAATAATGCGAACAAAGGATTCAAAATAACCACACACACAAACACAAGATTTACAGTGGTTCACTCTCCGTATGAGAGCTACGTTCACTTTGCTACTGCAGAATTTCACTATGAAGAAGAAAAAAAATTACAAAAATCTCTCAAGCCTCATAAATTGGCTCACTCATAAACCCTATTTGGTGGCTCTCATTCTGATTGTGGTTTTGTCTTCTATTCAATTTGTATTATCTAACTCTAGCATTTAACCCCTTTTTATAGGTAATACATGGGACACAATTTCTAATAGGATTAAAATCTCATATCTTAATAGAAATTATATTTTAATTCCTAATACAATTATAATCCTATTTCCAATTGTATTTATAAAAGAAAACAATTCTACTTAAACACAAATTAGGAAAACCCATGTCCTAATCCAACTTTAATTTGGATTGAATTTGGCTCTACAATCTCAACATAAGCAAGATGGAAGAACAACTTCTAGAATTTGTTGTTGACATTGAACATAAGGGTTATGTGTTCAAAATGAAAAAAACAAAAGAAAATCATTCCAATTCTATCATGAATAAAACTTGGAATGTGCTATTAGAAACTAAGGGTTAAGCTGAAGCAGAGAAAAGGTAATAATTCATTAAGATAAAATCGTTAATGATCTTAGGAGATCAAGGGCGACGATATTGAAGGTCGCTGCAAAGGATTTTGCATCGACGCATTCTCCGGTGTCAGGATACAATTGTCCCGATAGTGATTCGCTTGTCCCGATTTTGGCATCGGGGAAGGCAGGACTCGTGAGCGTTCCGAGTACCCTGCATTTTTAGGGAATAGGAATCGGAACTGCATAGTGCAAGTTCCCTAAAAAAAGAACCAGAACCGGAACCGTACAATGTAGGTTCTAAATTCAAAACGGAACCTAAAAGCAGGTTCGGTTTTCCCGGGTACCTTGTAAAAAATCAATTACCCCCATAAGTTTAAAAAATGACAAAAATACCTTAATAGTTTACAAACACCCCTAACAAATTTTGGCTACTCATTCATTTGTGTCCAATGTAACATAAATCCTCTAATCTCTAGACAACACTTGAATCAATTAATTCATCACAATTCAAATAAAATTTCTCAATCAAAACCAAGACACAAATAATTATTCATCTGTAAATTGTTAATTTAATGTTATAAATTGTTAATGTTTATAATATAATATAATATATGTAATTAATTAAGTAATTATTGTTATAATGTAATGTTATAATTAATTAAGTAATCATACTATACATGTATAATATAATGTTATAATTAATTAAATTTCTAATTATTAATTAAATATTATACTAATGTTTATAATGTAATGTTATAATTAATTAAGTAATATATATAAATTATAGTGTAATGTTACAATTAATTAGATTTTTAACCATTTAATTAGTAAGTTACTAATGACTAATAAGTAAATTAATATGTTATAATGTAATATTATAAATTTATAACTAATTAAGTATCATTTAACTATGTAATGCTATAATTAATTAAGTGATCATAAATAATGTAATGTAATAATGTTATAATTAATTACGTAATAATTTAATTAAGTAATCATTGTTATAATGTAATTTTACAATTAATTAAATAATCGTACAATAAATTATAATATAATGTTAACATGTATAATTAATTAAATGTCTAATCATTTATAAGTATTGTGCTAATGTTTATGTAGTAAATACATAATGTTTATAATATAATGTCATAATCAATAAGTAATCATTTAATTATATAATGTTATAATTATTAGTGATCATACTCTAATGTAATGTTATAATGAATTAAGTAATCATACTATAAATCTATAATTTATATTTAATTAATTAAATTTCTAATCATTTAATTAATATACTAAATTTATTGAAATGTTATAATTGATTAAGTAATCTATAATGTAATGTTATAATTAATTAATTTTAATTATTTAATTAAATAATGTAATAATGTAGTAAATTGCTAATGTTTATAATGTAATGTTATAAATTATAACTAATTAAGTAATCATATAACTATATAATACTATATTAATTAATGATCATATATAATATAATGTAATAATGTTAATTTAATTAAGTAATTATTTAATATAATATAATGCTAATAATTAAATTTCTAATCATTAATTAAGTAATCATTTGTTTATAATATAATGTTAATTAATGTTATAATATAATTTCATAATCAATTAAATAATCATGTAATTATGTAATGTATAATTAATTATGTAATCTACTATAATGAATTAAGTATCATACTATAAATCTTTAATATAATGAATGTTATAATTAATTAAGTAATCATTTAATTATAATGTAATGTTACAATTAATTAAATATCATACTATAAATTTATAATGAATGTATAATTAATTAAATTTCTAATCATTAATTAGTATTGTGCTAATGTTTATGTAGTAAATATTAATTACTAATGTTTATAATTAACGTCATAATTAATTAAGTAATTATTTAATTATATAATGTTATAATTAATTAATTGATATACTATAATGTAATGTTATAGTGAATTAAGTAATATAATATAAATCTTTAATGTAATATTATATTAATTAAATTTTAATCATTAATTAAGTAAGAATAATTTAGTAAATTACTAATGTTTATAAGTAATGTTATAAATTTATAACTAATTAAGTAATCATTTAATTATGTAATGCTATAATTAATAAGTGATCATAATATAATGTAATGTAATAATTTAATTAAGTAATAATTTAACTATAATGTAATGTTATTTAATTAAATTTCTAATTATTTAATAAAGTAATTATTTGTTTATAATATAATGTTATAATTAATGTTTAAATAAGTCATAATCAATAAATAATCATCTAATTATGTAATGTATAATTAATTATGTAATCATACTATAATGAAATGTTATAATGAATTAAGTATCATACTATAAATCTTTAATATAATATTATAATTAATTTGTTATAATAGAAGTTATAATAATTAAGTAATCATTAATTAATGTTACAATTAATTAGTAATCGTACTGTAAATTTATAATGTAATATTATAATTAATTAATATCTAATCATTTAATTAAGTAGTGCTTAATGCTTATGTAGTAAATTAGTAATTACAATGTTATAATATAATATTATATTCAATTAAATAATCATTTAATTATGTAATGTTTAATTAATTATGTGATCATACATTATGTAATGTTATAGTGAATTAATTAATCATACAATAAATCTTAATGTAATATTATAATTATAAATTTTTAATCATTAATTAGTATTGTGCTAATGTTTGTAATGAAATGTATAATTAGTTAAGTAATTAAGTAATTATACTATAAATCTATAATGAATGTATAATTAATTAAATTTCTAATTATTTAATTAAGCAATATACTAAATGTTATAAGTCAATTAATTAAGTAGTAATTAATTAATGTAATGCTATAATAATCATACTATAAATCAATTAAGTAATGTTAAAATTAATAATTAAATAATCATTATAACTATAAGTAATGTTATAATTGATTACGTATGATATTTAACTAGTAATTAAATTTATTAATGTTTATCAATTTATTATATATAATTAATTAATTGCTAATTACTATATATACTTAGAACTTGATAATTGAAGTAAATAACTAAATATATTATTATTCAATCAAATATACTATTTTATTAAAAAATGATTCTTTTAATAACATTAAAACACTTTTAATTGGATCCTAATTCAAATTATACACTTAATTAATCAAAACTTTAATATTAATATATTATAATATATTAAAGTTTTTAATATGGTATAGTTTATATGTAATAAGTATCATTGTATATTTATTTAATTAGGTTATTCTAAAATTTTAACTTTTTCTATTTAAATTTTTTATATGTAAAATAATGAAAACCCCCATTATTCACAAATATTTCATTGGAGCCCAGATTCCAAAACAGGTTTTAAAAATCGGTTCCAAACAAGCTCCAAATCAGGTACCCGCTACAGGTTCCAAACCGGGTACCCGTTTCAGGTTCTTTCTCTAGGTTCCGGTTCTGGTTCCTCCACATATAAGAACCGGAACCAGAACCGAACAGTATCGGTTCCAATAAAATGGAACCGAAACCTACCCGCATAGTGCCGGTTCCGGTTCCGATTCTGATTCTACCTGTTACCCGTGCTCACCCCTAGGGAAGGGCAATTCCAAAGCAGAAAATGGGTTTCCCGATGCCAAGTCTGCATCAGGGAATGTGGATTTTCTGGTAGTGATTTTTTAATTGAAACATTGTTTTTTTTCATACTAAATAGTATATAATATTGTAGGGCCAAAGAGAAACTGAACTGCAATTCAGTAAACTATAATGAGGACGGGAGTGCAGAATTTGTGTACGGACCATTGAATCCAATAAGAAAAATTGGAAGAAAGAGGGTTTGGTTTAACCCAATTTCAAAGTACTCGACAAGTGATGAAGAAATAACGAGTTTTGGGGATGGGAGTAGTTTTCCAGGGGAATCATTTGAAGTATACAAAAGGATCGCCGAGGAAAATAATGTTGACATAAAATGGGAAAAGGGAGATGTTTTGTTACTTGATAATTTCTGTTCAGCATGCTATGGGAAAAGGGAGATGTTTTGTTACTTGATAATTTCTGTTCAGCATGCTAGGCGTCCTGGAAAGCACCTCGTGTTATACTTGCATCTATATGCAAGTAATTCACTATACAGTTCTTCAAGCTGCCAATAATTCATCAATACTAGTGTCTTTCAAACAGTAGGGTTTTGCTATTATTATATAGTAGTATGGTCCAACTGATCACAGATAAAGGGTATTTACTACATGTGTATTTGAGAAAGTCTTTAATAATGAGGAGGACATCCATATGTATGTCCAACAACTTGGCATATGCATATAAGTTATTTTGTTAACGTGAATTGAAAATTTGAGTAGGGGTGATTTATTACAAATTGGACATGAAAGGTGCTTAAATGCAAAAAGGAATAAATAATCACTAAATTGATGCAAGGAGAGAAATAATTAGATAGATGGATTAAGATAGACAGCCAAGAGGATATAGAAAATTTGAGTAGGGGTGATTTATATCCATTTTGCTCCACACTGATTCAAATGATTAATTTCCTATCCAACTAGTTTTCTGCTTGTCTTTTTAAAATCACATTTATGTTTTGTTGTGCCTTAAAAGAATTGGTTTTCCTAAAATGTGTGAGTGTGGGAAAGCAAAGTGGTTTTCTAATTAAACAGTTTCACTATTAAAGATTTGGGATAACCAAATTGACTTGGTAATAATGTTTTAAGATAACAGTTTGACAAATTCAAAACACGGTCTCCAGTAGTAGAAGTAAAGTTTTGACAATCAAATAAATAAGGAGAACAAGTACAAGAAGAAAAATTATAAGAAGAGAAAACCATAGCAACAATTCAGGAAAATCAATTTAATAAATCATTTTTAAGTTTGGGACAAGGGTGTATAATAAGGTTAAAATGAGAAGAAAAAAAATAATGTTATCATGGATATAAAAGGTTGATCAAACAAAAAAAAAAAAAAAGTAAATTTTTAACTTTTTATTCCAAACGATATTATAATCGACTTTTCAATCAATAATAAGTTGTCATTAAATGTAATTAACTTTATTTTTTTTTCTCTTATCATTATTGGATTAATAAAAAGAATGGTTCACAAAAATGATCTAAAATAAGTAAAAAAAAAAATATATATATTAAGTTATAGTATCCTTAATTATGATATAATTAATAGAGTAGACCATGGTTGTTAGTATACTGCAATACGTGATACGTATCCTATGATACGATTCGATATGGGTCGTCAACGATACGTATCAGAGAGTGTATCATAAATCTTTCAATACGTTGATATGTATCCTACGATATGATACGTATCCATTTGTATCCTTAAAAATATCGATATAAATCGATACGACTTTACTAATTTAGGCCAAAGGTCCAAAAAAAATTTCATGACGAATCCGGGTCACCCAACCCGGTTCACTGAAACCTACCCAAATTTACCCATTTTGCATGGAGAAAGTGAAAAGGAAGATGTATTACCTATTTTGCATGATAATAACAACACAAGTGGAGTTATAGATATTGACATTGATCTTGGAATGATATGAATGGTTGAGAGGAAATGATATAGATTCTTAATTTGATTATATAATACCATAATTTAAAGTCAATAATACTACAAAATTAGTTAATTAATCAAGGGGATAATATTAATTTTTAGAAAATTTTTATTATTTTATTAATTTTTTTGAAAAAGGCGTATCCTGCAATACGATAGGCGATACACGATTTGAAAAATTAGATTTTCGATATATGATACGATAGACAATCTGACGACCACGGAGTAGACTATATGTTCCTACCCAAGGTTTGGTGAATCTACAAGTTCCCACCTCTGGTTTCATAAATTCCATATTTCCACTCTTAAATTAACCCCGTAAGTGATTTCTATGTTCTAACAAAGTATAAAATGTACTTTTACCAAACTGCCCTTTGTAATACCCACATTCAGAAATATGGTAGGGATTATTCTATAGTCATAGTGAATATATTTAACTAGTTTTATAGTGGAATTCCATAAAAGTTTTGGATGGGGGTAAAATGGTCATTTCACATCGAATCACGTGTTCAAGTGAAAAGTGAGTATAATAAATATAATATACTAAGTGTGCTAGCCATGAGAATAGAGTGGTAGAAAGGTTATGGACAATACACGTGATGTGATGCCGAGATAAATACATGTTTGTAAAGTAATAGAAAGAAATTAAAGAATAAGGGTAAAATGCTCTTTTCACCCACAACAAGATGAAAAAGTGGTGAGTGTAAGGAAGCAAAATAATGTGAAGAAGATGATACAAATGAGGGTAATTAGGTAAATGACGAAAGGACATAGATGAAATTTCTTAGAGAGTGCAAGGGCAAAATGGGAATGTATATATATATATATATATTTTTTTTTTTTTTATTAGTTATAAGGCTTCAATTGACAAAACCCTAGCCATTCTCACCCTTGGGCATGCCACCTCTCATCCATTTTCTCTCAAGCTTCTTCATCAAATTTCAAAGAGAATTCATAGGGTTTAGCTTAATTTTTGGTAGATTTTCAATCCTAAAGCATCTAAAGGCCCAAGAGGAAAAGAATTTTAGCAATGGAAGGTTGAATCATTAGTGTTGTGCAAATTCAAGGTAAGTAAACCCAATCTAAGCTTTAATTTGAGTAGTATATGTGTAAGTTGATTCTTGAGTGTTTGTGTATGATGTACGATAAGAAGTATTTGCTGTTTAGATGCTTGTTTGATGAAGAATAATGTGTAGAGTTCAGCCAAGATGAGTAGTTATGTAGATGTGATGTTTTGGTTGAACTTTGGATGAAATTTTGAAGTGTTGATGTTGGAATTTGGAAGTGTTGAATCCTGCCAGAATTGAAGTTAAGTTTGGTGAGCTTTTGCTGCAATTTTGGTGGATTTGGAGAGATGTGGAAGTGTGGCCAACCAAGTATTTGCATGTGCATGTGAATTGTTTGATGAAAATTCAAAGAGAAATGCATGCATGAGTTTGTTAAATCTTGTTGAAGAAATTGTTTGAGAAAGGAAAAAATTGGAGTTGAAAGGTTATGTTAGGCTTAACCAAGTGTAAGTCTTAGTATTCAAGAGTGCATTTTGTTATGCCAAAAATTAGAACAACACTTGGTTATGTTAGTTCAATGAAAGGAATGGATTATAGTGCATGGTTCAAATTGCTTGAACTTTTAGCATTAGTTTGAATAGCATATTGTATTTAGTCATTGAATTATGAGTTTTGAAACTTATGACTTTAGAAAAATGATGGCAAGAATTGCATATTAAATTGTTGCAATAGTGTAGTATTTAATGATAGTAAAAGATGGGTAATTATATTATAATATTACAATATGCCACCATAAATTGTTAAGCTTGTATGCTTGAAATTAGAAAGATCATTCAAAGAATGGCTTGGCCAAATTAGTATATTGTTGTTTCTTGTTTTGAGATTAGTTATAAATAATATATAATAAGTGATTTTATTGTATAAATAATAGAAAAGCTTTCCCAAGTATAAATATCAAAGAAACGTCAAAGAAATAGAAGTTTAGTTTATGTATTAAATGCATGACCATTTAAGAAATTGATTGGTATGAGTATAGTTTTCATGCCTTATTATATATTACAAGCTATAAAATTGTGCTAGAAGATCTTGAGAATATGTTGTATTGGCCAAAAGTGTAGTTAAGAATGTTAGAAAGAAATTAGAATTTAGCCTAAGTATATATGTTGTGCCATATGTTAGATTGGATTTACAATGATTAATATGGCAATATAGATTAATGTATAGAATGTAGCCAAAAGAAAAGAAAAAAGAAGGTAATGTACAACAATGTTGATGGTCATGTTAAGAGAATGAAAATTTATGGCATTAAAATTTGTATTTAGAAAGTTTTACAAGGCATGTTTGTTACATTAGAAAATGTTAGAGAGTAGAATTTGTGAGAGTTAATATACTTGTGTACGTGTACATTTTACATAGCATGATAGAATTGAAGAATTACATAATTATGTAGAAATTATAGAATCGCGTACGTACACACGATGCATAAAATTCAGAAATAAAGAATAAAATAGAAAATGTTTAATTTAAGCGTGTTAGTAGAATAGAACTTTGGGCTTTCTAGAAAAGTATAGAAATAAAAGCCTTAGAATTAATGGAATACATGCCAGAGTCAGACACGTATTTTCGGATCATGAATAGACATCATATAAATGCATGACATAGCATAGCATATATTTCAGAAATTTTATAATTATTGGAAATGTCTTGCTAGTTATTTTGCAGATTTACAGAGCATGTTTTCAGAGGGCTATTGTGATGGGGAACCTAGGAGCATTCGTTGCATTAGCTAGTGGTGACAGAGAAGCAGAAGTTTCCTACATGCACGCCGCCATTAGTGAGCGGCCTCAGAATAGAAAACAAAATTGTACAGTCTGCTAAAAGTGCATGTAGATGAGGACTATATCCAGAAAGAATTTCAGAATACGCTCACACGGCCAGAGTTCTAAATCAATGCCCCAGCCTAGTCCGATCGGCAAACTAGAACAGAATACAAAAAAGAATTTCAGAAAGAAAGAAAATAGAACAAGAAATAGAATACAAAAAGAATTTCAGAAAGAAAGAAAGTAGAACAAGAAATAGAATACAAAAAGAATTTCAGAAAGAAAGAAAAATAGAATAAGAAATAGAAAACAGAAAGAATTTTAGAAAGAAAGGAAAATAATTAGAAATTTTTTTTTTAAAAAGAATACAAATAGGATCATTTGCATAAGCACCAGATATTTTATATGCATTGCATCTTATGCATTTATGCATAGATTAAATAGTTTATTTTATTATTGCGTGTCTGACTAGTCAAGAAAAGAAAATAGAAGCCCCTGAGAATAGAAAATAGAAGCCTACGAGAATAGAACAAAAATTAGAGATATACAAGAAAAGAACAGAAATTAGATAAATGCTAGAAAAGAACAGAAATTAGAAACATGACAAATAGCAAAGGAACTTAGCGATTTGTTGAGCAGAGAACGAAATAGAAAGTTATAATCTTGTAGAAAGGAGAAATAAAATGATAAAGAATAGCACAACATTAGAAGGATTTAAAAAGATTTGAGAAAAATAGAAGATTGCTAAGTAGTACGCCTGAGAATAAAGAGAGAAAGCAGGCAGAAATTTAGAAACAGTACAGCGAAAACGGGGACAGCAAAGTAAGAACATAGTTAGATTTGGTTTACTTATTGAGCATTTATAGCTCACCCCATTGCTTTCTTTATTTTGCAAGTATTAGATTGTAGTGGTCCGGAGACGTCAAGCTGGCGAGAGGATTACACACACTGTCTCAGTGAAGAATTTTAATATGGATTGATATATGTGAGAAATAGTCATTGTGTAAGAGTATGTTATAACTGAATTAAGGATAAAAATTTTAGGCGAACACTTTTTTTTAAGCTAGCAATTCTCTAGATTCTCTCTATAAGATACTTAATGAATACTTGCCTAGTGAGATATTACACCCTTTAACTTTTACTTTTGATTGTGGCGGCTAACTATCAGAAACCTCCCTAGAAGATGGAAGCTTGTCCATCGCACCCCTATGAGCTAGAAAAACCCTAGCCACCACAATTCAGCCAAAGCCAATGGCAGCAGCAACGCGAAGGAGACTGGGAGTAGCACCCCTCACCCTTGCCTGACCGCTGCCCACCAAGGCGACCAGATTGTGCCATTTTCGCAACTTTTCCTCTCACCCACCATCGCTTTTGGGCCGTTTCTGACCAATTTTGACATCACTCAACTTCTCATCCCCACCTTCAAAACCCCCCACGCCACAATCACCAAAACCCCTCACACTCCCACCCCGATGCACCCACAAATTGCTGGCCGATAGCCCCTACAATCTCGGGCAATTCTCCAAGTTTGCAACTAGTTTATGGCTGATTTTGACAGTAGAAATACCCCTTTCACAACCACTGAACCCCCATCCTCCCTTCAACAAAACCCACACCTCCATCGGGCTCCCCTCCTTGCTATTTATTGTCCATGAGCTGCCAAGTCCCATTTCTGTTATAGAAGTGCGATCTTCAAAATTCAAACTTGAGATTTAAAAGGTGCTTGTGAGAGAAATTTGAGATGTGGAGGGTTATTTTAAATGACCACTTTACCCTCTAACTATTACATTAAACAATTTTTTATTTAATTTAAGGGTGAAAATTTGAAATTTATGAAACCAGGGGTGGGCAACTTATAGATTCGCCAAACCTTGGGTGGGATTATAGAGCTGGTCAAGGACTGGTCCCAAGCAGGCCCGAGCCTAGGCCCGTTTGGGATTGGTCCTATTTGGGACCAATCGCTCCCGGACCGGTCCTATGGGCCTGCAAAATTTTATTTTCCCACTTATGTTTTTTTATATTTTAGGGGTGAAATGAAATTATGTAGAGGGGTTTAGTAATTTTCAGGGGTAGATGATTAAGTTTTTAAAAGTTTAATTGATTTTAAAAAATAATTAATTAATTGTTAATTTTAACATAAATTTAATATTCACACAATCACACATTCACGCTTCACAAATAAACAATTAAATAATTTTTTTTATTAAATTATTCATCTTCATCATCAACAATATTTAAATCATTAAAATCAGTGTTCTTAAAGAGTTCGAGTAGTTCGAGATCTTCAGGGTGTTGTTGTAGTCTTCTCTCTGCATGAGTCTAATCCCGTAAACACGTTATCACTTCAATCATCTCATTGGTTAAAGAGCATCTTCTGTCTTCAACAATCCGGCCACTCGTTGAAAATGTTGACTTGGATGCAATTGTAGAAACCGGCATAGATAAAATGTCACGTGCCATTTGGGCTACAATAGGGAATCGACTTTGATGTTGGTTCCACCATTGAAGCAAATCCATCTCACGTTTCTCCTTCATCGTCATGTAGGACATGTCCATTTGTAGGTATCGATTCAACTCATTTGGTCCATGTATGTATAAGCTAGAGCTGCTACTTCTGCCATGTTCCATATATGTCCACATGCTTGATCCTTGATAGAGGTCTCCATCAAGGTCCTGATCGTTTCTCCTGGACGTTCCACTTCCACTGCCATTGTACCTATTCTGATATAAAGAAAAAAAAAAGTTTCCAATTTTTGCTTAAAGTCAGTCAAATAAGACGTATAATCATGACCTAAATGCTAGTCTATCTCAGTAATTATACAGTTAACTACGTGTAATTTAAACCTAGGATCTACAACAAGGCCTAATCCATATAAGAATGGAATATCTAACCAATATTTCTCGTATTTTTCTTCCATCTTTAAAACAATTTCCATTAAAACATCATTATATCTATATTTAGCAAAAGTTTTAGAAATTTGAAGTAAAATATCTAACACTAAATTAGTAGTCGGATAATAAATACCACTTAATGTATTAGTGAAATCAAAATAAAATTTAAGAAATGAATAAAAAAGTTCACAAACCGCCCATTCATCATAGCTGACAACTTCCTCTGGATGGTTCTTCCAGTTGACGAAATTTGTAATTTGTCTTGCGGTTGACAAAACTTTTTCCAACATCAAGTAGGTAGAGTTTCAATGGATAGGCATGTACATACATAACTTCAAAGGTCAAACTGGTAGGTCCTCTTGCCTACAATATTTGACATACTCTTACCATCTTTTATTGCTACCACCGACGATAAATCCGATAGTCATGCGCACCCTCTCTATCTTCAAATGTATAGCATCTAAACCTGCTTTAACAATCAAATTGATGATGTGGCAAGCATATCTCTGGTGAAAAAAATTTGCCTTCACCATGCGGATCCAATCTCTTTTCAAATAAAGAGATTGTCGTGGTGTTAGCGCTATAACTCTATCAGTAAATATATATTCTTGTAAAACTTCAAGAATTGTAAAATAAATAGTGTCAACACTATGTTTTCATATAAGGGTTTAAAACCCATCAATTTTTGTTATAAACCCCAACTATGATCTAAGAAATGTATTGTGACAGTTAAAAAATTTGTTTTTGATCTACAAGTCCATATGTCTGATGTAAGTGCAATAGATATATTCCTAAAATTTTGAAATTTCTTTTTAAGTTTATTATTTATTTTGTTATAAAGTTTTAGTATATCTCTTCTACTTGTACTTCTACTAACGGGGGTATATGCTAGATAAAATGCAGTTTTAATCATGTGAATAAAATAAAGATTTTCAGATAAACAAACGGGAGAGTCCGTAGCAACTATGAATCTTGTTATTTCCTCTCGTGCAACATATGCATTGTATTGCCATGTTGAGAGAGTTGAGGATTGAATTTGCCTACCTAATCTGGTTGAAGATGTACCGGACAGTTGCATTATTTGGAGGTGTTTCTTCTCCAAGTGTTGTCGCATCATCGAAGTCTCCTTCTCAGTGCCAATAATGGTTCCACAAAAATTACATACCCCGCATGATTCTTCCCCCTCCCCATTTGGTGAAGTGTCGCCATACATCGGACACGACCCTTTTTGACGTTCAGGGGGGTTGGGCCATGCTTGTGCCCGTTGAATCGTAGCTTGCTTGTGTTTGGCTGTACCTCGTCCCGACCGAATGTGGTTGTTGAATTGTAGTTGCTGCCTCTGGAGGAAAGGGTGAAAATGGATTTAACCCTTCCTTTTCTTCGGTAGATGGAACGTAAAACTCATTTAGGGATGATCCTACGAATGCATTATTTTGGGAATCCATTATGAATTTATGATAAAATAATAAATAATTAAATAATAATATGAATAAGAGATGATATTGAAAAATAGAAAAAATTGAATAATATAAATAAATAAATAATAATATGAATAAATTATATATATAAATATAAATATAAATTAAATGAGAATTTGATTGGAGATTTGGAGTAGATAGTAGAGAGACTAAGAGATTGAGTGGTGTGGGAAAAAAAAAAAAAAAAGAGAAATTTAGGGGATATTTATAGTGTAGCATTAGGGGGGGTGGCACCGTTGGCTGCCAGCCAACGGTTATTAAATGAATTTTTTTTCTTAAATTTTGTAAAATTTTATTTTAACCCCTACAATTTCTATTTATTTCAAAATTTATAAGGGGCTTTATGTAATTGTCTAGGTGTTAAAAAAATAAACCAAAAGGGCTTGGGCCCGGGCCTAGTGGAGGGATCGAGCCCTCCTCCTTAGGCCTGTTCCAGTTTTGGGACCAGGCCTGCTAGGATCAGTCCTCTGTCCTAGGACCAAGTTTTTGGACCTAGTCCCAAATACCTAGCTCTAGATGGGATCATGTTGTTTACTTTAATTAATATGGTATTGTCAAATTTGTTGTCACATTACTTAAAATATAAAGGAAAATTCCTTTCGAATAGCCATTTCAATAGTAAAAAGGATAAAAACATCAATGTTTTCTTTAAGGGGGTGTTTAGTTGGGGGGTTATATAGAATTACTAAGGTTATGTCATCTTATATTACCTTATTATAGTTACTGTTGGTAATATTGGAGGTAATCAGATTACTTTCATTTTCTTATGTATTGTAAGATTACTTGGTTATCTTATTTTTGTTATAATTTTATGCCTTAATAATAATAAAAATTTTGGACAATAATGCCCTTGTTTTAAAATCAATTTACATAAATCTAGCTTTTACAATTTTACCCCAATTAATTAACTTTTTGGACTAATTTACCCTTGAATTCAAAACAAATTGCAGCCTACCGAAGCCACCACCCCCACCCCCACCCACTTGTTGCTGTCAATTGCCAACAACCACCACCATCGTCGGAACATCGTATGGAAGGCCAGAAATGCCTGCCATGCGTTGATATGGCCATTTCCTCTAGCTGGAAATGGCCAGATCGTGACAAATCTGACCGAAATACGGCTAGATCTAATCCGGACATTTTTGGCTAGATCCATTGACGGCTAGATCGATGGCTATTAACAACCATAGACCGAAAATGGCCATATCGACACACAGAGACGATTTCTAGCCTTCTGTGCGTTGTTAGGTTGCCAACGGTCGGCAGTGGTTTCTAGCGGCCGACAGTGGATGGGTTGGTGTGGGTGCATTATTGATTTTCCAAACTGTTATTATGAGGTTGTTTTTGCTAAGTTTTTAAATGTAGGGGAGTTATAGATAATCTAAATGATAATATTAAATAATAATATTTAATTATAGAATAATCCAATAATTGAAATAACATACCCACCAATCTATTACTTCCAACCAAATATATTAATATAACATATCTACCAATTTATTCCAACCAACCAACCAAACACATTTCCCTGAACATTCACAATAATCTTTAAGATAATATTTTTTTTCATTAATATAGCATTCCCAGTAATATAACATTCCCTGAATTAAACGCACTCTAAAAGATCAAAATAGCCATAAAGCGCCATGACTTGCCATCTTGGCCGCTAATGAAACATTGTCAAATCGGAAATAATTATTAATTTTAAATTTGATTTTTAAAAATAAATAGTAAACATAATTATTAATAAAAGGTTAAAAAAATTAAATGACATTTATAAACTCTTTAACCTAACAAATTGGAGTGCTAATTTAAGCTTAGGGAACCTGAAACACCCATTAAAAGAAATCAGAAACACAGGAACAGGGAATGAGATTTTTATTATTTATATAATTTCAATTTTGCATATTTTTGGGAGGATATAAAATAATACCCAGAGGGTTTGTTTGGTTAGAGGTAATATTAGATTACTAAGGTAATGTCATTTTATATCACTTGATTACCACGTTTGATTGTCAAATAATATAAGATTCCGGTAATCTTAAAAAACCAATAGTAGTTACTATTAATAATATTGGAGGTAATATGATTATCTTCATTTTCTTAGGTATTGTAAGATTACTTGGTAATCTTATTTTTTTTTTTTTACAATTTTACCCCTTATTAATAAAATTTTTGCATAATAATGCCCTTGTTTTAAAATCAATTTACATTAATCTACTATTACAATTTTACCCTTGTTTAATTAAGTTTTTGGATAATAATGCTCGTATATTTAAAACAAATTGTAGACTACCACCGCCACGCACCACCACCACTGGCAACTGGCCAATCATTGCCAATGTCGCTGAAAGTCGCGGGGAGTTTCCGATATGGTCGTAGATTTGGTTGTTAATGATCGAATCCATGGTCATTAACAACTAGATCCATGGCAGTTAACAGCCAAATCATCTGGCCATTTTCGGCCAGATCTACAGCCATCTAGCCGTTTTCGATCATATTGGCAACTCTTGGCGACAGAAGGCGGTGGTGGCTAGCGTCTGGCGGGCGGTGGTGGCTGGCGACTGGCGACCGACAGTGGCTTGGCGGTGAGTGGGGTTGATTTTATTATAAATTAAAGTTTTATATAAATTAGAATATTTTAGCTAAATCTGAAATGTTAGTGGTTAAAAAACTATTCAAAAATTAATAATAAAAATAATATTATATTAATATTTAAAAAAAATATTAATTTAATAATTTAAATAACATACCCATTAATTTATTCCCTTTAATTATATATTTAATATAATATATTTATTAATTTATTCAAACCAATCAAACATATTTCTTTAAAATTTTTTAATAATCTTAAATGTAATTTTATTAATAATACAGTCTTTTCTTAACCAAACGTCCCTAAAGCGTTAAAAGTAAAAAGAGTCGGCGAAAGTTTGGGCGCTTCGTACAGCACACGAGGCAACAGGAAACAAGGGAGGAAGCAGTAGAACTGTAGAAGGCTGAAACCAAAGAGAAAATGTTTGGATGAATTGAATTTAGTTTCAGAGCAATAATAATGAAGTTATGACTATAACAATTTGGGGGCGAGTGTATTATTATTGAAAACTATGCAATGCAGTACGTTGGCCAACAATTGTGTCATCATAAATCAATTCCAATTATTAACCCACACTAATTACCTATTAATTAGCTTAAAAATGTTGGTATTAAAATTTGTAATAAACCTTAAAATGGTGATGTTAAAAGTGGGAAAGCAGAGTAGATTGGAGGATATGAAAATGAAATGATGAAGAAGATAATATAGAGTGACGTGTAAGAACCCAGAAACCATAAGAGAGGACCCACACTTATAAAAATATTACTTTTGCATTTAATTTAGGGGCGCGTGCTCGAGGATTGCAGAATGATGACGGACGTGAAAATCGATTTTTATCCTCTGTTTCTTTCTTTCACTTTCACCCCTTTTTTCTTTCTTTTCCTTCAATCATTCCATTTCCATTGCTTAGCTAATTCAATTCATAAACTCAAACATAAATAAATCAATATTTCTCATCACTTAACTAATTTAAATAAATCTTGAATCATATACCCTACCTTTTATAAATTAATATCCAACAACTTTAAATCATATTCTAATTTTAGAATCCTGAATAATTAAATTTGTAAAGGAATTAAGATAACTAATTAAAAATCTTGAAGAAAGAAGAGAATTATTTTGGAAATTGAAAGGTAGTAAATCATAATTCCCAAGAATGTACTTGGGTAGCTAGATGGATAGAGTATCTGCAAACCGTCTAATTAATCAGCAAAGCAGTCAGTCAGGTCACCAACTTCTAAAGGCTAGAATTCTTTCTATTTTATTTTATTTTTATTTCATACATAGGAAATCATGAGCATAAAGATAGGGCAATAAAGAAGGAAGAGAAGAGATTGCAACATGTATATAGCCTTACGTAATGTTTCACTATTGGGGAGAGATGCCTATTTGAATAGGCCTTTCAACTTTAGTCCAGGTCCCTCAAAGTAATTGTACTTCTTTCTCTTCCAATATTGTTCTAATTTTACTTTTTCCTCTCATAAAAAGACTTTCCATATCTCTGTGGAAAATTACACCAACCCACCCACTCTAAATCATATACATATTAAAACACTTTCTACTTCCAATGGGTATCAACAAGGACAATGAAAAATGATAATGAACATTTAGGATGAAATATATTAAGAAAAATAAACCCAACACATGATATGTTAATTTTCTCGTTCATTCAATTCAATTCATTCATTTTATTTTGTTTGTTTGCTTGTATAAAATACAAAAAGATTTCGTGCTTCACATTCCAATTTCTGCAATGCTCTCTCTCTCTCTTCTTCTTCTTCTTTTAAACATATTGGTCATGCAATTGCAAGTAGTAATATAATGCCACTGATACCCTCCCTTTTTCATCCCTTATTTTTGTCCCTTCTATTTTTATGAACCCCTCTCACTGTCAACTTCAGTCTTCTCTCTCTCTACTGATGCCCTGATCTCTTCAAATCTTGCTTTTATAACTTTCGCATTTCATGCACATTCACCAACCAAACCCAACCCTTCTTCTCTTTTAACTCTCTCCTTGTTTCCTTTTCTTTGTTTTCTTCTTGTTCCAAACATCGTATAATATCAATGGAGCCCCACCACCCCCACCAACTCCCACAACAACAAAACGATCAAGATGCCAGCGTTAAAGGAACCTTCCTCTGCAGGCAAACCAGTACTCGTTGGACTCCTACTACTGAGCAAATCCGAATTCTCAAGGAACTTTACTATAATAATGGCGTTCGCTCTCCCAATGCCGATCAGATTCAGAAGATCTCTGCTCGGTTGAGACAGTACGGTAAGATCGAAGGTAAAAACGTTTTCTATTGGTTTCAGAACTATAAAGCTCGAGAGAGGCAGAAAAAAAGATTCATCAACTGTGAAGATCCTTCTCACAAGTTTCATAACATAACTTCTGGTACATAAATATTTGTATGAATAGTTTTATTTATAGTACCTTTTTTTTATTTTATTTTTTTGGGGGGGTGGGGGTTTTCATTGATGCATGTTTTTTTATTTTGCAGGTGGAATTTCGGCTTCAACTTCTTCATCTTCCAATATGTTCACTGTCCAACACATGGGAAACTATGGGGCGTATGGTGGATCTGTTACTACGACAGACAAGACTTTTAGGGTAAGTGTATATGAAGATAACAAAAGTTCTCAACTTTATATATTTATGTTAATAAGTACGTATTGGTGCATAACACGAGGTCGTTTGTTTTGATTTTCAATCTTTCAAACGAGATTTAATAACAAACACACTCAATATTAGCCCATGTGGGTACACTACACAACTGAGAATGTTGTTAGCACTTGGCATTAAGGCAAACAACCTTTTCTCCCCTTCAATTTCAAGCTATTTAAATGGGAAATTCCATAAATTAAACAAAAAACACCTGTAAATTTTGAGTCTTGATGCTTTGTTTGTTAAACCAGGAGGGTGCTGGCGGTTTTGACGGAGGAATAGACCCATATACTTCAACCTACATGATCTTTGACAAGAAAAAATCAATTGAGAAAAGGGTAAAAGAAGAAGAAGAAGAAGAAGCAACTGGTCCTGGCATTGAAACTCTTCCTCTTTTCCCCATGCATGGTGAGGACAACCTGAAGCTCAACCCCAACACTAATTACTACTCTACCAACTGGTATGGCAGATCCAATGACGCCAACGCAACGTCCTGGACTTCTCTTGAGCTCAGCCTCAACTCCTACACCAAGTGAAAACTCCTTTAAGTTGAGTTTATTAATATATAATTAAGTAGTAATTATGCTTTTAATATGAATGTATGTAATTAGTACTAAGAATGATTTCGAGTGCGAACATGTTTCCAAGTTAAGAGTTGAGAATATATCACGTCTCATCTTAATTATTAGAACTTAATGATAATTATATTTATATAAAAATATAATATCTTTTCACCTTGTCCTTCTTCCAAGAAAGGTGTTTCCTGATAATACGGTAAAACCGTAAAAGAAGATGTTGATTTTATTGGTGACATTGGGAAAAAAATGATCATGAAATTCTAATTTTAATCAATAACTTGAAGAAGTGTACAGTGAAGCAAGAAGCTACAAACAGAAATGCAAAATTTTTGGGGTTAGGATATGGTTTTCTGTCACATTCATAGAATCAATTTAAGTATTATAATGATGGGTTGAAGAAGTGAAAATGAAATATATATAAATTAATTAAATTAAACTGGGTGTATTTAAAGCCTATAGCTAGACCCTTCACAAATAATATGAACAAAAGTCTGCATCAAAAAGATCTTGGAGGATGCTTTACTCGAATTGGATTTGACAAAATTTCAAACTTTATGGCACGGGATCGCCCTAATGTGGATATTGAGAGAGAAAGAAAGAGAGAATGCTTCTATTGATGGTTAATGGATTTTTGGAGATTTAGTTGATGATCTTGAAGGCTTTCTGATTGTTCAAGTACGTAATGTCCGTTGGGAGTAAATTGTAAGGGAAACTTATAAAAGTTAAATAGAAAATGTGAGTGAATATTAAGTTGGTTTTAGGTTTCCCTTTTCATCAATCTGAATTAGAATAGAAACAACGGCTGTGTGTCTGTGTGGGTTTGTTTCAACTTTGAAATTTGGTATTAGTGTATTACCAAAGCGCATGTGTCTTGTCAGCGTGTACTCTGCACTGTACATCTACATGCAGCTTCTTTTTTCTATACATTCATCATTCTTCTTTCTTTCCGTCTTCATTCCCTTTTTTCTTTTAATACATGTAAGTTGTAACTCCAGAGGGACCCTTTACATCGGTATCAATTTTTATAGGATATGATAGGATTTAATTAAATTAGATAAGATTATAAGAATGTGTTTGATACATTTTTTTATAACATTTTCTGAAAATAATTAGATTATTTTTAACCCTCAATATTTGTTAATTTAGCTAAACACCCCCCATAATAAAAGTTTATAAATTAACAAAAATACCCCTATTCACTCAACTAACTGTCGGCAGTCGGCCACCATCGTCGGACAGTGGCTGGCAGTTGTCAGAATGGCGTACGACTGACTAGATTTGGCTGGTCGTGCGCCATCTTGCCTTTTCCAATCAGATACATCGTGTACCTGGCCGGAAACGGCCAGGTCTACAACATAATCTGGCCGTCGTCAACGACCAGATCTTTGTCGTAGATCTCACTGTTGAAGGCCAGATCGGTGCCCGACAGTGGTTGATAGCGGGTGATTGTGGCTTGGATAAATGGAGGTGTTTGAGTTTTAGAACTACAGGGTATGTATGATCTTCCTAGTAATAGGTAATACTCTTTATGTGTTGTTCAAACAAAAATAAAACTGCATTGTAATTTAGTTTATGAAAGCTAAAACAATAGTTCAAAGATAATGGTCCAATCAAACCTTAAGCGACCCAATAAAATGAGTTTTTTTAAGCAGCATAATTAAGCCGCTTTGGTATGCTAATCATTTTAAACATATTCAATAATGAGAAAGTGTATATATATATATATATATGCGCAAAAATACCCACATAGACAAATAAACTAGAAATGAAACATAATAATAGAAAAAAGATAGAACCCTTTACCAAGCATATGTTGGGATTGTGCCTTGAATCTCATATTGTTTGAGAAATGGAGTTGTAAGAGGACTCTCCCCTTTAAATAGACTAGTAGATTGGGCTTTTAAAGCATCTTAAAAAGTATTAAATAGACACCAAAAGAATAATGATTGTGGGCTGTTATTAAGGGTCTAATTGGGCTTTTTGGGATAGTGTAAGGGTTTGTCATTTTTCTCTTCTAAAAATTGCACAATTGTAAGCTTTTGCTTAGTGGATTGTTTGAGTGGATAGTGGACGTAGGTTAAATTGATTAGGCCGAACCACTTTAAAATTCTTTAGTTTGGTTAGCTTTATTTTTGTTGCTTTCATTAATTTTGCATTTGAATTGTGGCAATCTTTTTCAACAAGTGGTATTAGAGCCCACAGTTCGTGATTCGAGAGAAGGCAAGCAAGGAGAAGGCAGGCTCGAGAGGAAGCCAGATTTAAGAATAAATCAACGATTATCAAGCATCTCAAATTTTCTAGAGATATGTCTAAGTTTGAGGTTCCTTTATTTGATGGTAAAATTAATTTTATATTATGGAAAAGTATGATACAAGACTTTTGGTACAACAAGGTCTTGATCAGGCATTAGAGGAGAGTAAGCCAGAGACGATGTCTGATAGAGAATGAAATATAATTCAGAGGAGAGTTGCCTGTACAATTAGATTGGCTTTAGCTCTAGAGATAAAGTACAATGTGCTAGCTGAGTCTACACCAAAGGGATTGTGGAAAAAATTGGAGGGTATTTATGCATCAAAATCGTTGACTAACAGATTATGTTTGAAGATGGATCTGTATTCTTTGAAGATGGATGAAGGTATGAGTCTTCATGATCATTTAAATGAATTTAATAAGCTAGTATCTCAATTGTTGGCTATTTTTTATAAGTTAGAGGATGAAGAAAAGGCATTGATATTGTTGTCATCTTTGCCTAAATACTATAGACCTTTAGTTCAAACATTGTTGGTAGGCAGCTCTACTTTAAAATTAGATGATGTGACTGCCTTGTTGCATGAGAATGAAAGGTTTATGGGATCATAGAACTCATCAGTTAGAGGAGATCTACTAGTTGCAGAAGGTTCTAATTGAGGGAGGACTCAAGAGAGAGGTGATAATCAAAAGTCAGATATTACAGTAATAAGGAGTGTTATTATTATGGAGAGAAGGAACATATCCAACCACGTTGCAAGAAATTAAGGGAGGATATACTTGCTTTTAAGAAGGCTCAACAAATGAAGGATTCGAAGAATGATGCTTTGGTTGTTAATTATGAAGGTGAATTTTTAGTAACATATCAAGATGAAACTCAAACTTTAAAGGGTGGAAAAGGTTGGGTTTTAGATTCTGCTGCATCTATACATGTTTGTAATGATATAGATTGTTTTGTTGAATTGAAAGAAGATTGAAATTATGGAAATATTGTTGTCGGTAATAATGAGAAAGTGAAGATTGAAGACGTTGGTAGCATTCGTCTCAAGCTTCACAATAGTTTTGTCAAGAAGCTTCATCATGCGAGGTATGTACCGAGTTCTAGTCTGTAATACCCAAGATGTCAAAGGTATGTTCCCAACTCAAAATAGTCCTTTAGATGTAAATTTTATGTTAAAAAACATAAAATAGAGCAAAATAGTCAATTCATTTGGAACAGCATTAGTCATTTATCCATAAAAGGGTATTAGGGGAAAAATAGTCATTTTGCCTATGGATAAGCATTGCAAAAGTCAAGGATAAGTAGGCTTAATTGCATTTAATGGCATTAATTAAGTAATAACTATGTTTAGTGCCAAATGACCAAAATGCCCTTATATGAAGAATTAACGACTTATGAGTGTTATACAATTAAAATAATTAGGCCGATAGCATAATTTTGAAAAATTAATGAAATATTTTCCTATAAATGAGAGGAAATTCTTTCAAGCCAAGGGAGATATCATTTCTTCAACCTTTCTTACATTTTCTCTCAAATCTTCTATGAAACAAGCTTTCTCTCTCTAAGCTTTAAAGGAGTTTTGCATAATTTTTCAAGGAGAACAAGATAGGAGCCTTGGATCTTAAAATTGAAAGGTTTAAGGTACGGAATAAAAACCCTAGTTTTGATGTGATTTGAAGATTTGAGGTAGATGTTAAGGTATAATGTTATATATGTAGGAATAAGGTGTAAAAGAAGATAAAGGAACAGGATTTGGTGGGGGAATTCTTTAAAAAGGTAAGGAAGAACCTCCCATGACTTAGAAATTATGCTAGGGTTTGTAGATTTTAATGAAACCTTAAATTAAGGCTTTAAGGCATAGAATTAGTTGATGACAAGTTTAGTCGAACTCATTAATATTATTTATTGCCTTGAATTCATTATACATGAAGTTATTATGTTTAATTGAAGAAAATGAAGTATTAATGTTGATTGAGGCAAAACTTGGAGTATTGGAGGCCATATGGTGTTGAATAGTTGCTATTAGAAGTGTTGATGTGTTGTTTACATTAACTTACAATGTTATAGCAATGATGGATGATCATGGGAATGAAGTTTTACACTTCCTTTAAGATGTTAAAGACTATTAAAGGGAGGTTTAATTGATCCATAAGTTGACGTATTTGTTAATTGTCAATAGAAGTTGTATGGCATGATTTAATATGAAAAATTCAGATTTGGCAAGTTTAGGGGTTATGTTAAACATGCTTCAATATTTCTATCATAACTTGAGTTATAAAAATCGAAATAAGATGATTCTTGAAGGATTAGGAAGTTAAAACATAGCCCTATAACTTTTATGTTTAGGCCAAGAGCCAATTCGTTTGAGAAATGATGGAAAATGGCCTAAAGAATAAACTTCTGGTTGTTAAAGTTTAAGATTTAAGATAATTAATTCTTATGATTATAATTGAATATTAATGTATTGTTGTAATTAAGCCATGTACTAATGTTTCCCCATTAGTTAGATGATCTTTGAAAGATATACATGGTCATGGATGCGAATGCATGATTAATGTTATGAAATGGCCTGAAGATGCAATGTAATATATGTTTTAAGATGATGAATGTGAGCAAGAGGTAATGTAAAATGATTGATAATCCATAGATGAATCAAAAGTATTAAGCTTACTAAAACATGTATGTACATGCCATAAGATGTTAGAGATGCATATAGACGAGACGGAAAATACGTAAGCATATCCTCGTATACCGGTTGAGGAAAGATGAATATATGCTTTTAGATGCTAAATAACACGTAAGCATATCATCGTATACCGATTGAGGAAAGATGAATATATGCTTTAGATGCTAAATAACGTGTAAGCACGCCTCCCGATGATATGAGCTCTAGATAAATTTGAGGCTAGATGATATGAAGTGCTTAAGACGCTAAGAAAAGTCTGATAGACTAGACGTTAAATGATTCATATGCATTTAGTTGCATTACATGAGTTACGATGTTATTTACATCAGGAGATGATTTATACTCATGTTAGATGATATTTAGATATTATATCATGACATGTGATGTGTGTGTACTATGTTTACATACTTATTTGTATGTGTACACATTGATATTTATATAGCCATGGGATAAAATGATGAAAAGCATATGAATTAGTAAGAAAAGGGAAGTCTACCTAGATGCAAAAGGTAAGTGGTGTGTTAATAAATATGTTTAAATGAAGGTCAAATTGCACATTTAGAATGAAATTGATCATTCCTTACTGAGCGATTAGCACTCACCCTTTCATTGTTGATTGCTTTGCAGGTAGACCAACAGCGAAGGATGCTAGAGACAGCGGGGCTACACATGAGAGGAGATGATTTATTGTCATCTTGAAGTAAATAATGTAAATGACAAATGTTTTTGAAACACCTATTTGAAGTTTCCACCATATGAATGAAAATGGCATTAATATGTTTTAATTGATTGATGCCCAAATGAATTTAAGTTTTTATTTTTATTTTTGAAGGGACAAATTTTGATCCTACGGTACATCTTGCAGTAATGTTTCGGATATTATTATTATTCTTACACTGATTTTCTAAATACAACTTGTTCCCCAGACATGAATTCTCTGGATTCTCATTGAGGGATATTCATAGGGTATCTGACTGGGGAGGGTTTTTATATAGTCACAATTTGATTTCTTTGGGTGAGTTGGCTTCTCGTGGATATACCTACATTGGTCAAAGAGATGGATACGAAGTGTATAAAGATGATGTTATAATTTTGCAAGGCAAAATGAATGAAAAACAACTATATTTACTTGATGAAGGTGTGTGTCTTAAGAAATCAAGAGATAAAGTTGTTTTAGTTCCTGTTGTGAAAGAAAAGAAAACTATCAACCAAGTAAGATTTTCAAATGCCACTGTGATGTTTAGGGATACAAGTCAAGGGAGGAATTATTGGGATTGTGCCTTGAATCCCATATTGCTTGAAAAAGGAAGTTTCAAGGGGATTCTCTCCTTTAAATAGACTAGTAGATTAAGCTTTTAAAGTATCTTAAAAAGTGTAAAATAGCCATTAAAAGAATAATCATTATAGGTTGTTATTAATGGTGTAATTGGGCTTTTTGGGATAGTGTAAGGAGTTTGCAATTCGTCTCTTCTAAAAATTACATAGCTGTAAGCTTTTGTTTAGTGGATAGTGGACATAAGCTAAATTGATTCGGCCAAACCACTTTAAAATTCTTGTGTTTGGTTAGTTTTATTTTTGTTGCTTGCCTTAATTTTGTGTTTGAATTGTGGGAATCTTTTTCAACAGTATAAAGGTAATTTTTCATCGAAAATGGACTTCACTCATCCAAGGTCTATTATTCTTATTGTTTATAAACATGATGTTTCAAATAAATAGACAATATTAATTATACCAAGCTAGCTTGTATTGATATAATATTTTCTATGTAGTGTGAGAGTTACGACCAATTTGGTATGCATAAATTAAATTCAATACAAAAAAAAAAGAGTAAATAAAACATAATTCATTTCAAGGAAAGCTTCAAATACCACCCAACGGTCCAAGATACCAAGGTGACCTATTTTTCATTTTTTGTAACAATTCCTGAACCCACTCAAACAAGCATTTCCATGAAACATTAAAACTAAAAAGAATTACTAATGAAATCAAGTAATCATCCACTCAAACTAAATCGTACAATAACATCTAAATTTCAAAGATATCAAGCTACTTCATACAAAACACATAACATGATTAGGAAATAACGATTAATCTAAATGTCAAACCAATATCATTAAAGAAAACATTTTTATTAGGATTCAAATACTTTCACATGTGCGAAATGACATTCCCTAATAAAATGTAATTGATAGATAACATGTTGACGATTCAGCAGTCTAAATAAAACTTAGAAAAGTAGTTAATATATTGATATAGGATTAATGATAAAGAACATTGAATAAAACTCATATCAACTCCATAATGGATTGACAAAAAAATGATGAAAGATACAAGTAAATGGAATGCTATTGTATATGGATATAAGGGACAGTTATTTGTATGGTAGGTGTATGTTCTCCTAGTATTGTGTTTTATTTGTAGGTAATACATGAAATTATGTGAAATTACGAAAGTTGTGTATTTAATAAATTTATTTATGAGGTATCATTTTTACGAAAATATTTTAGATTTACTTTAATTTTTTATAAGAATAGATCAAGGAGTGGATTAAATCGACATTTAATAATTTAATACAAAATGTGTTTAAAAGATTTATTAAAATTATGTAAAATATATTTTTGGGATTTTATATGCACTACGAGAAAAATGGCATTTGGCGTCTATCGAAAATAGACGCTGATTTTTATTGCGTCTAAAATTCCTTAGTCGTTAGCTAGTTGCAAAATCGTTGTCACAGAAAGTATCCTCGACTAAAAACAGGGTTAGACACCAAAACTTTGTCGTTTGCAACTAGCAATTTAGTTACTAATTGCCTCAAAAAATAGTCCCTTGAATTAGACGCTGAATGAATAAAGATAATTTGGTAAAATTGCACCATGACTATTGATTTAGTTAGAGAATGTAGTTTTTAGTAACTAAAAAATGGATAGTAATTCCCAAATATATATATGCCGAATGCTTAAGGGTAATTTGGTAAAAGCATTTTGCAACTACTTTTTTAGTTCTAGAATACCTCTTTTACTGAATAAAACTTTAGTGGTAATTGCCAAAAAATTTAGTCAGTGAATGTTGAACCAAATATGTTAATTTCCTTTCCGCAACCATCAAATTAGTTGTAGAAAGTGTATTTAATGACTAAATTATTAGTGGCGAAAGCAACTCAATTTTAGTTGCTAAAAGTGTTTGGCCAATTTGCTTTCTTTGATTTCGCAACTAATCATTTGGTTAGGAAAATGGATTTTTTTTGCATCTAAGTAGTATAGTTGCCCATAGTATATGAGATTTGGAAACTGTTAGAAAACTAAGAATAACAAAACATTCTATTTCTATCCCAAGATCATATTAGCATAATCATTATTGCAATCACATTAACATAATAAATGAATTGCAATAAATAACACCACAGCATAAATACCTCTTGTAGATACCTAAGTAATTCTACAAAACCACACAGATTGACAAAACATAATTGGAGAGTATCTCCATGTTAGAGTAGGTGCCATAAAGCCAATCAATTATTGTAATATTGACTCTGTAATAAATGTTTATTTATCAATAAAAGACATATTCTTTTATATCGTGTATATAATGATATATGTCCTTAGGATGGTAGAACCGTGATGAGGGTATCAAGTGTTACAAATCTTGATCGTGAGAACCTTATGATCACATATGGTGGCCACTCTAGAAACGTCCCTAGCCCCAGTATTATTCTAACTAAGGACACAGACAATACGGTAAGGCTATCATAGTGTTGAACAACCCTGTCGAAAGGCAGTAACTGATCTCACTTGTCAAGGTTGTTTGCCGACAACCTGATGCAACGCATGGGTGCTTGCTAGAGGCAAGTTCACTGGACAGACCCACTAGAAGATTCCATATGAATGGTAACCTTAGAGTCTATGGAATAAATCCTCTAACGGATGGTGATGCATGTGATCCTTAGACTTGAGATCACCGAAGCGCCTTGTGCACCAATCGGTGAGTTTGATACTAGCCCAACGTAGTTTTATTTAGAGCTATCAATACGATAGTGATTGGCTACGTTGAGAAGTGTATCGAGACTATTGTGGATCGACAAAGGGTTCATCACTCTTGGGTACGGGAGAAGTTATCTCACTGGGTAATTCAATAAATGGCAATTACACTAAATCTATAGATGCAGTGGGATTGAGTTGATGCTCAATCCAATTTAATATTCTTGTCATTGGTCCAATAATTAAGTATAAACATGTCAAAGATATCTGAGGTTAACACTATTTCTGTACCTTAGTCTCGATGAGATAACAGTTGATGAAAGGATTTGATTGCACAATAACCATACCATTGACAGGCTGCGATTTCGCTAAATCCGAATCTATCGGGTGGCCATGATGCCTTGCTAGGGGCCAATCTTGGTCTGTGTGTAGTGAGACGATTAATTGTTGTTAATCGCGACACTACACACTGCCAATATGATAAGGAGCCTACGGGTCACACACTTAGAAGATAATTTAAGAATTAATTTGTGAGAAGGGTATTTTTGTCTTTTAGGACGAAAGGGTATTTTGATAATCTCACAGTGCAATTAAATTTGCTGAGGTTGCTGCCTATATTTAATTTTAATATTAAAATTAAATCAGTGAGATTATATTTAAATATATATCTCTGTATATATTTAAATGAATTATTATTATTAATTAAATGTTAATATACTATTATATATTAATTGATTTTAATTATAATAATAATTAATTAATTAATTAAAATACCATAAAGGGTGTGCTTGGTTGCAAGGGTGAACTAGGGTTGAAGCCCATGTCTATTCCTAAGTGGAATAGAGTTTTAATTGTTGCACTATATAAGTGCAACTTAAAATTAAAACAAAAGAGAATTATTCATTCAATTAAAACCCTAGCCACCTATCTCTCTCTCTCTCGGAGAAGAAAACTTTTCTTGTTCTTCTTTCTTGATTCTTGAAGCCTTGGATTGTTCTAGCAAAATAATCAAGGGTTCTACAGATTATCTTTGTTTGGACTTCCGTGAGTGCAATCCTACTTTGGATCGATTGACAAAAAATCACGTGAATAGTAGATGGTGAACAATAACCGTGAACAGTACCCCACAAACAGTAGATGGTGAACAATAACCGTGAACAGTAGATGGTGAACAGTAACTATGAACAGTGTTTCTGTCTGAAATCAGAGATATTCGAAGGAGCCTCTAAACGTACGTAAGTAGTCTAATCCTTGAATGGATTTACTTTACACATATTTTTTGTTTAGAAACATGTAAACGGTATAATCTACACTCGGATCTAGGCAAAGAAAGGTAATTGATTTACTGATTGAATTTTTGTTTTCCATTGCATATGGTAGATCAATTACTTACAGTGGTATCAGAGCCTCGGGTATTTAATTATATTGTTTAATTGATGTTTTAACATGTTATTGCATGATTTGAAGTTTTTTTAAATCTGGAAAAATTATGTATGTTGAAAGTATTAATTAATCAATTGATTAAATAATGTGTTGATTGAATGTGTATTGGTTGGTTGGTATCCTGGTCGAATGTTTAAGCATTCGATTTGATTTGGATCTGTGTCATTATGTGAAAAATTGCAAAAGACGTTACTGTGCCTGATTCATTGTTTTGCAGCGTTAGCCGCGGCGAAATAACACTTCGTCGCGGCGAGATGCAAAAAGTGAATCTGGCCGCGGCGAAATAAACCTTCGCTGCAGCATAAAACTCTCTAGAACAATTTGTGTTTTCTGGAAGTTCACAGTCACAACGGCAAAATAAAACTTCGCCGCAGCGACCATGTGTGCATGAACTTCGCCAGGGCGAAGAATTTCTTCGCTGCGGTAAGAAACCTGTGTTCCGTTTTTTGTTTTCTGTTTTTTGCACAGGGGCTAAATTGTAGTTTTTTGAACCTTTAAAGCCAATATTCATTCTGCACATTTAAGGTGGTAACTTGATAATTCAACCCACTCAATTCAAAAATTGACTGTTTTTTAATGTATGCAATGTTCTTGTTTGATAATTGCATGGTGCCAGTACATGAGCCTTAGACCTATTGTTTAGTGTTTATTGGGTTTGTTTGTAATTTTTTATAACCAAATAGGACCTGTGTGTCCTACCTTTCTCTCTCTTAAATCTCCATGTATTTCTTCTCCTCATCTCACTCCCCTCATATGTAACGTGAGGTTCCTATTTTATTGATGTAAATTAGAATAGGATTTTTATTATAAAATTATTTGTAATGATCGTGAAGAAGAAACGAATGAGCTATGAAGAGGAATAACTTGAAGATCCAAGATTTACTTTTAAACCCTAGGTTGACCTACTAATTCCTCTAGGCTCAAGGAAATCAATTTTAGTGGGCTATGTATCGGCACGTTTAATTTTTTTTTCAGTTTAGAACGCATGCTAAGGTTGAATGTTCAATAACATACCAAACAATGTCATTCTAACAAAGATAATAATCTGGTGAGACATTAAATAAAAACCCTCAAATAAGATATATTAAGTCACGTATGCCTTCCATCGCCATGGTTTTAATCAAACCACTATTCGTCGGAACCTTGTTCGCCATAGCGAAGTGTACACTTCTACCAGTGGGAGGTTAAAATTCATTGGAGTTTTCCTTAATGATGATGGGTCGACTTAAAATGACAGTTTTGCTTGTTCGCTATAGCAAAGGTTGATAAACACGTCATAGGCATAGTAGAGAAGTACACATGCTGAGTGTACGTGGCGACATGTAGTGTCCACTCTACTGATACTGGGAATCACACTTGAGGACGATGCCTAGGCCGTTGGATTGTGTGATTGGCTTGTTGGCTTACTTCACATTTGAGGTTGGTAGTGGGAGCTATCAACTGGTGTGAATTAAGTTTGTTGGCCTACCTAATCAACCCATTTTGGCTTGTTCACCACAGCGAAGGTTTGAAATGGGTCAGATGGGATCTCAGTCCACTAGGAAAGCCAATGCGCTTTCTCGAGTTAATAGTAAGGGCTATTGGCTTGAGGAAAATAGTGGGAGTGTTTTTTTAATAAAAGACCATATTAAGAAATAATAAACATTATATTGACTTTACTTTTCTGAATTATAGATTTACTTAAAAATGAGCATTATGAACCTGCAACCGATAATCGAGAAAGAAAACAAGTTGGATGGATCCAATTTCTCGGACTAGTATCATAATCTTTGGATTATACTTAAGTCTGAAAAGAAATTTTATATCCTTGATAAGCCATACATGGCTGAGCATGATCCTGATGCCATTCAGGAAGTAAAGGATACTTATCAAAAGTTCCTTGATAATGCTGATGGCATTCAATGCTTGATGTTAGATCGATGACACCAATGTTGCAAAAACAACATGAGAATATGGTCGTTGCTGCCATCATTCTACACCTCAAAGAGCTTTACGAAGGGAATGCTCGACATGAGAGGTACAAGGTGTCAAAAGTACTGTTTGGAAGTCGCCTGACTGAGGGAGCCCAAGTTGGCCCTCATGTGCTCAAAATGATCGAGCACATAGGAGGCTTGAGACTTTGGGGTCTGAGTTAGATGTAGAATTACAAGTGGATTTAATTCTACAATCCTTGCCTGACTCGTATGCACTGTTCATAATGAACTTCAATATGAACATTATGGTGAAAACCCTGTCGGAGCTTTTGAACATGCTAAGGACTACAGAGCAAGACTTAAATAAGTCCAAGCCTGTTTTACTGGTAGCTGCTAGTAAAGGAAATGGTAAGGCCAAGGGAAAGGCCAAGGCCAATCCCAAGCCCAAGCCTAAAGGACAGGATCCTCTCAAGCCTGCGAGTGGCGTTGGGAAAGGTGGGAAGGTAGTCTGCTTCTATTGTGGCAAGCTTGGCCATTGGAGGAAGCACTGCAAGGCTTTCCTCGCAAACAAGAAGAAGTCAGATGCTTCGACTTTAGGTATGTTTATGATTGAGATTAACTTCTCTCCTTCAACATCTTGGGTCATTGACACAGGATGTGGTACTCACATTTGTACTTATGTGTAGGGACTAAGGCAGAGTAGATTGCTCGCCAAGGGAGATGTGTACCTACAAGTTAGAAATGGAGCACATGTGTTTGCATTAGCTGTAGGGACTTATTGTTTGTCGTTGCCTTTGGGCTTATTATTGAACTCAAAGACTGTTATTTTGTACCTGCGATTTCTAGAAACATTATTTAAGTATCCGCTTTGGATAATATAGGATATTGTTTTCAGATTTCTAATGGATTGTTGTCCTTTAGTTTGAATGGTATTCTATTTGGAATTGCAAGGTTATATAACGGATTATATGTTCTTGATTTGAATAATAAGGATATTCTCAACGTTGAAACTAAGAAACCTAAACATAGCAAACAAAACCATACATACCTCTGGCATTGTAGATTGGGTCATGTTAATCAGACCTACATTGCAAAACTTCAAAGGGATGAAGTTTTGGTCCCTTTTGACTTCCAGTCATTTGAGGTATGCAAGTCATGCCTTTTAGGCAAGATGACCAAGTCACCTTACACAGGATAAAGTGAAAGGGCTACTGAACTGTTAGGCATCATCCATAGCAATGTATGTGGTCCACTAACAGTTGAAGCCAGAGGTGGATATTCCTACTTCATCACATTTACTGATGATTTCAATAGATATGGCTTTGTCTACCTATAAGACATAAATCTAAAGTATTTGATAAGTTCAAAGAATTCAGGAATGAAGTACAAAATATGTTGGGTAAAAGTATTAAAGCTCTTCGGTCGGATTGAGGAGGTGAATACTTAAGCTCAAGGTTTTCTGAATACCTGAAGGAATATGGGATAGTATCACAACTCACCCTTCCGTATACACCCTAACACAATGGAGTGTCTGAAAGAAGGAATATGACCTCACTTGATATGGTTAGATCCATGATGAGTTTTAGTGATTTACCTGCATCATTCTGGAGTTATGCCCTAGAGACTGCGACTCACATTATGAACCGTGTGCCATCAAAGTCTATAGACAAGACTCCATTTGAACTGTGGAATGGGCGAAAACCCAATTTGTCTTATCTAAGGATTTGGGGTTGTGAAGCTTATGTTAAGAAATTGAGTTCGAACAAGCTGGGCCTAAAATCCTACAAATGTATATTTGTGGGGTATCCTAAAGAGACCAAAGGATACTATTTCTACCATCCAGAAGAGCGCAAAATTTTTGTTGCTCGTATTGATGTCTTCCTAGAAAAGGAATTTTTTCTAAGAAGTACTAGTGGGAGAAAAGTAGAACTCGATGAAGTTCTAGAGCAAGATATACTAGACGAAGGACAGGAAGATGTGCCACAAGCAGTGGTTGAATATTAAGAGGAGGTTACTACACAACTTGTGGATCAAAGTGAACTACCTTAAGTAGCATAAGAGCTACGTAGATCTGGGAGAGTATGCCATGAGCTTGAGAGATACGATTATCTCGTGACTCAACATGGAGACATACTTGTCTACGAAGACGATGAACCCAGAACCTACGAAGACGCTATATCGAATCCAGATTCCGTTAAATGGCTTGAAGCCATGAAATCTGAGATGGACTCCATGTACCAAAACCAAGTATGTCTCTAGTGGAACCACCTAAAGGGGTGAAACCCATAGGGTGTAAATGGGTCTTCAAGAAGAAGACTTACATGGATGGCAAGGTGCACACTTATAAAGCACGATTGGTTGCCAAAGGTTTCAAATAAATTCATGGTATTGACTATGAGGAAACCTTTTTGTCGATTGCCATGATTAAATCTATCCGGATTACGCTTGCGATTGCTGCATATCATGATTATAAGATTTTGTAAATGGATGTCAAAACGGCTTTCCTAAACGAAAACCTTGAAGAGGATGCGTACATGACACAACCCAATGGTTTTGTTCTTGATGGGCAAGCTAAGAAGGTATGCAAGTTGCAGAGATCTATTTATGGACTCAAACAAGCTTCAAGGAGCTAGAACATTTGTTTTGATGAAGCCATAAAAGAATTCAATTTTATCAAGAACGAAGATGAGCCCTGTGTTTACAAGAAAGTGAGTGGGAGCGCAGTAGTATTCCTAGTGTTGTATGTCGATGACATACTTCTGATCAGGAATGATATACCGAACTTGCAGTCGGTAAAGATTGTTAGGAAACTATCCATTGATGCAGTGGAAAACAAAATTAATAACAACACGGATCGTTACATAGAACCAAGATCAAGGCACAAGTTTACAGCTTATATGAAAATAAGAATCTGTAGAAAATTAGTTTAGAGTTTAAGAATTCATACGCACGTTTGGAGACTCCTCCAACTTTGTCTCTGAACATATTTTGCTACCGACCCAAGTGTAAGATCGAACCGATGTAGTCTACATGAAGATAATCGCAAGGAATTGATGCGACTAAATCAACCTTAGCAAGTGCACTAGTCGTGTTCAAGTAATAAAGTGATGAGTTTGAGTATCGTCCCACAGAGATCAAAGCGAATATTTGTAATTACCTAAAACTACTTACACGTTATTTGAGAAAACGAAATCTTAGAGTGTAAAAGTAACGAATGAAAAATAACTAAATTAAACAAATAAATAATGTGATGAACTTTGCAATATTAGTGAAGTTAGGGTACAGATTTCCCCCTAATTATGCTTGAGAACTACTCTTAACACCTGTTTGTGCTATGAATTGGAAGGATTCTTCTAAGGCCAATTATCCTTATTCAGGCATAGTATTAAACTTAATGTAGATCCCTATTCAGTTACTTTGAAATTAAGAAGCATAAATTCATCAATCCCTTACGACTAATTCGCCCTATTCGGTTATGAACTAGATGGACCACAAATTAATTCTAGAATCTCTATTTGATTACTTCTAGTTTTAATATGTTGTGCAATGTTATTCCCATAGAACAATTATGAATATGAATTAAGCAATAAACCCTAACTTCTCTATTCGAAACATCATCAAGGTAATTGAATCAATCCAAAATTCATAAAGCATTAAACCTAAACTCTTGCACAAATTCATAAACATAAATCTGGTATTAAGAATAAAAATTGTTCAAAAAACAAAAGAGATTTACTTATCCTAAGAACAAAGATATAAATAGAGAAGAAGGAAAACATATTCAGACTTGAAAAGAAATAAAAATCAAACTCTTAAATCTGATCTTCAGTCTTCAAGCCTCAAGAATGCGTCTTCTCCTCTCAAAAATATGCCCAATTCGTCCCTTGACAACTGATCTCAATTATACTTAAATACTCAAAAGAGTCCTAAGTGAAAAAGGAAAGAAAAAACTGATAGAAAAGCCCTAATAGTCTCCCCTACAACCTTGGCTGTGGCCAAATTTAAGTCACCACAGCCTAGGCCGTGGTGCTTCCTGGTCTCTTTGTTTTCTCTTTGTTCCATCACCATGGCGGCCATGCCTTGGTAGTTCACCATGGCCATGGTGAACTACCAAGGCATGGCCGTGGCCTTCAAGACTGGAGGGTAATCTCAACTTCTGCAAGCTTTAAGTCCCAATTTCATCCCAATACTCCAGTCTACTCAATCAAAGACTAAAAAAACACAAAAGTTATCCAAATCAATAGGTAACCATTCATATCTCAAACTTAACAAAAACAAACATCAAAACAAAGGAAACAAATGAGAAGTTAACTAAACTAACATCAAAATAACCCTAAAAATACTCAAATTATGCAACTTATCAACTCCCCCAAACTTAATCCTTTGCTCGTCCCCGAGTAAAGAAAATATCAGAAAAAATAAACTCGGCAATCATCAAGGATTCTTAGCATTCCTAAAATCAAGGAAAAGAAAGCAAACATGCTTTAAATAATATTCATGCTACCAAACATACAACCCAACTAATTGTGCAACTCGAATATTTTCTCAACTTGATCATGCCTCACCAAGACTTTATACTCAAACCCTCAACTTATTATTTTTTTTTTTTTTTCAATTGCTTCCTAAGATTGTCACATCACCTTTTTACGCAAATGCACACATTTGTGATGAGTGCCCCTGGTTACTCAACAATGTCACAACACATAAAGTGCTTTGCATACTCATAATTCAAACTACGGTTAGACGCAAAAGTAAACATGGGGCTCATGAATACTCCTAGTTAAAGCAATTTTTTTTTTCTTTAGGGATATCACAAAGTTTCATTTGGGATTGTATCAAAAGCACAAGCATAATAACCACCATGCAACCAATACAAAATACAAACCAAAAACACACAAATAAAATAAACACTTCCTAAAAACAAACCCACCAATCAAAAGAAACAGACTATCAACAATGCAACACAAACCAAACAACAATGCAACACAAATCAAACTACTCACTCCCCCAAACTTAGAGAATGCAATGTCCTCAATGCATGAAAAACAAAAACCAAAATAGAAAATATGGAAAATAAAAGATAGAAACTTCCCTGAAAAAGAAGAGATTTTTTTTTTTGAACATGGCCATGGCTATGTAAAATGACACAGGGTACCCTATGGTAAAGGCTGGAATCTTCAAGCTTTTTATCTTTTAACATGGCCACGGCTGTGTAAAATAACACAGGGTGGCCCATGTTTTATTCTGCTCAAAATTGTCTTGTTCTTTTATCACTTAAGCTTCCCCCAAACTTGTTCCTTGTTCCAACGATAAAAAAACAAAAATAAAAACAAAATCAAACCAAAATAAAATAATTGTAGAAGAGAGAAAAGAAAAATAAAATTATAGTTCTAATTTAGATTCGTTAGCTTGACTTTCTCCACTTTCTTCATTCAAGAAACTGGACGGACGCGGTGTTTGGATTGAAAAGTCCTCCAACATAGTGCTTCAAACAATGTCCATTAACTTTAAACGTTTCACCGGTCTTTCCATGGTGGATCTCAATTGCTCCAAAAGGTGTTACCTGAATTACCTCATATGGACCCGTCCATCTTGATTTTAGCTTTCCTAGGAAAAGACGAAGACGACTATTGTAAAGAAGAACTTG
>NW_022196552.1:10288-23028 GCF_008641045.1 Pistacia vera | reverse complement strand
TGTCATATTTCTAATTTCGGTTCTTTTCTAGCATGTATCTAATTTCCGTTCTTTTCTTGTATATCTCTAATTTCTTTTCTGTTTTCATAGGCTTCTATTTTCTTTTCTTCTCTATTCTTATGGGCTTCTATTTTCTTTTCTTCTATATTCTTATGGGCTTCTATTTTCTTTTCTTGGCTAGTCAGACACGCAATAATAAAATAATATATTTACTCTATGCATAAATGCATGAGATGCAATGCACATAAAATGTCTGATGCATATGCAAATGATCATGTTTGTATTCTTTTTTAAAATTCTTTTCTAATTCTTTTATTTCTTTCTAAAATTCTTTTTGTTTTTGGTTTCTTACTCTATTTTTGTTTCTTTATGAAATTCTTTCCGTTTTCTATTTCTTATTCTATTTTTCTTTCTTTTTCTAAAAATCTTTCTGTATTATGTTCTGATTTATCGATCAGACTACGCTGAGGCATGGATTTGGAACCCTGGCGGTGTGAGCATATTCTGAAATTCTTTTTGGGTACAGTCATTTCTACATGCACTTCTAGCGGACTGTACAATTCTGTTTTCTATTCTGAGGTTGCTCACTGATGGCGGCGTGCATGTAGGAATTTTCTACTTCTCTGTCGCCACTAGCTAACGCAGCTAATGCTCACAGGTTCCCCATCGCAATAGCCCTATGAAAACATGCTCTGTAAATCTGCAAAATAACTAGCTAGACATTTCCAATAACTATAAAATTTCTGAAATATATGCTATGCTATGTCATGCATTTATATGTTGTCTATGCATGATCCCAAAATACGTATCTTACTCTGGCATGTATTCTATTAATTCTAAGGCTTCTATTTCTATACTTTTCTGGAAGGCCCAAAGTTCTATTCTACTAACACGCATAACTTATATTCTGGCTTTCTTTTCTCACATCAAGCTTTTCTATTATTTTCTATTTCTTTTATAAGATTCTAATATGTTACTTACCGACATGTAAGAGCAATTAATAAAAACTGGAATATCACTGAGCACATAAGAAATTCTGGTTAGAAGGAGTAGCATAATGCATATGCAAAAATAAACAAACTTTCTCTAATAAATAATTATTCTTTTCTGCTTTCTATTTCTATTTCTTATTCTGTTTCTCTTTTCTTATTCCATTTTCTTATTCTATTTTCTCTTTTCTTTTCTTTATTCTATTCTAATTTGGCGATCAGACTTGGTTGAGGCATGGATTTTGAACCCCAGCCATGTGAGTGTATTCTGAAATTTTTTCTAGGTACAGTCCTCATCCACATGCACTTCTAACGGACTGTACAAATTTTGCTTTTCTAATCTGAGGCTGCTCACTGATGGCGGCGTGCATGTGGGACTATTCTACTTCTCTGTCACTCACAAGTTCCCCATCGCAACAACCTTCTAATATAATATTTTATATTCTTTTAAATAAAAATTCAGATTATGTAAACTATTCAAATGTGTTCTTTAATAAATGAATCTACAAACAATTTCTTTTCTTTCATTCTTTCACTTTTTGGCTAACCTTTTTCTTTAATGTTCTCACTTACAATATATGTATATGTATATAACCAAGCTTATTCTTTGTTATTCTTTCTAAATTCAAGTACTCAAATTTAAGAATGCATTATGGCATATAAATATATCATTACATAACAACCATTCTCTACCATCAACAAGTCCATATCAAAGTAACAATCCAACATACTCATACATACTTTTCTCTTTGAATTTTCATCAAACAATTTGCATGCACATGTAAATACTAAATTAGCTACACTTCCCACATCTATCTCAAGCCACCAAAAATTGGAGCAAAAACTCCCTAGAGTTAATCTCAAACCTGGCCGGAAATCACACTCCATAATTCAACTACAATTCTTCCATATTTCATCCAAACTTCCACCAATTCACCACATACATATACACTACTTCTCATGGCTGAATTTTAAATATCATTCAACATCAATTCAACCAATAATTCTCACTATACAAACACATAAATACATACAAGAATTTCTTTACACAATTATTTGTCAAATCAAAACTAAAATTGGATTTACTTACCTTGAATTTGTGCAACACTAATAATATAACATCCCTTTGCTAAAATTCTCTTCCTCTTGGACCTAAATCATATAAAACCATAAGAATTTAAAACTTTAAAGTTTATTCACGCACCTTTGTGCTAGAATCTTACCTTTGGATGCTTTAGGATTGAAAATCTACAAAAATCTAAGCCATATCCTATAAATTCTCTTTGAAATTTAGTGAAGAAATTTGAGAGAATTTGGATGAGGAGTGGCATGTACCAGGGGTGGAAATGGGCTAGGGTTTGGTTATTGAACTCTTATATATATATATATGTATACCCCCATTTTGCCCTTGTACTTTTATAATAATTCCAATTATGCCATACATGCATTTACCAATATACCCTCTCTTTCAATGGATTTAACACATGTTCTTTGTTATTTTCACTTCCCATCATAAACTCTAATTATGAGTGAAAAGACTATTTTACTCTTATTCTTTAATTTCTTCATATTATTTTATAAACACGTATTTATCTCGACATCACACCACATGTATTTTCTATAATCTTTGTACCACTATATTCTTATGGCTACACACTTAATACATTATATTTATCATACTCACTTTTCACTTGAACACGTGATTCTATGTGAAATGACCATTTTGCCCCTATAGAAACTTTTATGGAATTCCTCTATAAAACTAGTTAAATATATTCACTATGACTATAAAATAATCCCTACCATATTTTTGAATGTGGGTATTACAATGTATTTAACCCAAATAATTTGTCTTATAATTAGAAAGATCTTGTAAAAAATCTCATTTATTAGGAAGTTGTTAGGCAACTATTAATTGTGGAACGTGGTAGATAATATTTATTAGGGTAGGTGGTAGTTGGGAGTTGGAGTGTAGAAGGCTCCCTTGAGCATTATAAAAGAAGTTACCCATATCCATTTTGTACAAGCCAAATTGAAGAAGCAATACGAATCCTCTCTTCCAAAACACTTCTCTTCTTAATTCCTCCTAATTAGCCTTGAGCTGAAAGCTCCTCTTCTAACAATTGGCAATGTGAGGAAAATTCTAGACTTGTCAAAAGAGTAGTTTGATTAGAATCCGTATGTCAAACCTCTCAAAAACTGGAAATTTCTAAAGTTTTATGCAGAAAAAAGAGATGTGGGTATTAGTTGAAAATCCTAATTTGTGTGAAGAATTATAATAATTTGCTTGATGTTTGAGATCCGAGCTAGTTCGTCTTGACTATGTAGAACAGTACTTACATCAAGTGGTAATACAATTTGGAATGGACCAAGATCTTCCAGTTTGTGTTGTTGTAGCCTCGAAGACTTCAAGTAATGCATGGAATTATTACAATAGACCTATATGTTATCCTTTGTATATTCCATACCAAATTAATAAGGCTGATGTAAAGGCAAGATACTTTGACTGGTGGAAGCAATCAATATCATGTTTACAGGATGCAAAAAAGTGTAGTATGCCATAGAAAATGAAACACAACAATGAAGAAAATGGTGTCTCTATTGTTTTAGTGTATGTAGGTGCACTAAAGCCAACATTATTTGTAATTTTGACTCTTTGTATATCATGTTAAATGTAATAAAATATGTCTTTAGAGTGGTTGAACCGTGACGTAAGAATCAACTGTTTTAAATCTTGATTGTGAGGATCCTATGATCACATATGGTGGCTATTCTAGAAACGCTCATACCCTCAGTATTATTTTGACCTAGGGCACAGATAATATGATAAAGCTATCATACGTTGAATGACCATATCTAAAGGTAGTAAGGGATCTCATATGTCAAAGTTGTTTGGTGACAACTTGGTGCAATGCGTGGGTGCTTGTTGTATGCAAGTTCATTAGACTGACACACCAAGAAGATTCCATATAGATGGTAACCCTAGTGCCTATGGAACATATCCTCTAACAAATGGTGGTGCATGATCCTTAGACTTGAGGTCACTAGAGCACTGTGTGTAAATATTAGTGTAGTTTGACACTAGCCTAACGTAGTCCTTTTTAGGGTTATTAGTACGGTGGTTGTAATACACTGTATAGCTAGTAATTCTTTGAGAAATATATGATGAAATCCATTAAATAACTTTTATGAACATATATACATAATGTAAAATCCAAAAATTCTAATTTTAAATTCATATAAATATATACACAAATGCTGATATACTTTAGTAAGCATAAGGTAATCTTGAACAGTGCCGCCTAACTCCTCTGCTTCTTGACGTCCCACCTAGTCGTAAATCATCTAGTACCTACAAAATAGTAAAATAACGGAGTGAGCACTAATTGCTCAGTAAGTAAACCAAACTGCACAACTGTTCTTCCTCCGTTACTCATGTTATGATTTTCCTTTTCTCACTTTATTCTTTGCTAATATTCTTCATTCCTTTCTGGTATTCTGCATTTTTTTATGATATTTTGTATTCTTTTTTGATGCTCTGATTTGCTACTTACCAACGTGCAAAGACAATGAATAAAACTATACATCGTTGAGCACATAAAAATATTGAATCATGTAAGTAGCATAATTCATATGCAGAATAATAAACTTTCCTGAGAAAAGAACTTTCTTTTCTTTTTTGTTTCTCTTTCTCTTATGCTGTATCTCTTTCTTTTCTTCTCTGTTTCTCTTTCTTTTCTTTCTTCTTTCTAGTTTTTCGATTGAACTAGGTTGATGCATGGATTTGGAACCTTCCTTGGCCATGTGAGTGGGTACAATCCTCATCTACATGAACTACTCACGGACTGTACAAGTACTGTATCTCTCTACTGTGGCTGCTCGCTTGTGGCAGTGTGCATGTAGGTATGCTCTATTGGGTACAATCCTCATCCACATACACTTGATGCATGTTGACTAGAACATGCAAAAATAGCAAGTGCACTAGTCGCACAAAGTAAAAAAGTGATGAGTGAGTATCGTTCCCACGAAGATAATGTTACTAAGTACCGATTTCTCTAGTTTAAGTCCTAATTGAAGCAACAAAAAAAATTGGGTTGATGGAAAATTAACAAACTAAATACAAATTAACAAAATATAAATGAATGATAATGAAATTAAAGCAAAACCAAACAACTTAACTAATTAAACAATGCTAAAAAAATGCTAGGGTGTTGATTTAACCTAGATACGCTAACCCAAATCATAGAATCTATTACCCAAGTTCTAATTTCTTGATTGAAAATCGAATTCCCTAAGTTGTAAAACATACCTTCTCAGGCTACATTTCCCTACTTATCCCTATCAAGCTGCCACACCCAACAAAATGAAGATTAATAGTTCAAAGTCTTTTAAGCTTTATGGAATTCTATCTAGATTTCATAGATCGTTAAACTTATCTCTAGCGTTTACTAAATCTACGGTATTTATCCCAAGAGGCACAATCACAAATCACTTCTTAGTCTCATTATAAACAACACACATTTGAATGGTGATCAAGCATCCAAAAGTCATTAAGCAAAGAGATAAACACTCAATCATGAAATTAAAACTCAAAGTAAATCAATTCGTATAAATTTGAATCATTGTATCAAGATTACATCAAACCCTAGCTACACAACTCAGTTCATACTCAAAAACGTATTAAAATAATAAAAACAAACTGAATCAAGATTCATCATTGAAAAACAAGCAAAAGATGGAGAAATCTTCTCTAATTTGAAGCCCAAATCTTCATTAATCTTGTTCTTTCAAGAGCTACCTTCCAAATGACGAACCAAGCCTCTTTTCTCTTCCTTTTTGCTCTAATTTATACCTCTCTCACCTAAGAATGAAGCCCTCGCAAGCCAAAACGCGTCGTTTTATTTTTACATCTGATGCAAGTTTTGCCGCGGTGAGGAATTTCGGGCCAATTTTGAGCATGATAGAGTCTGAATCTGGAAACGTGTTAAACATATGAATTGTCTCCCTTTCAATTATCGTTCTGTTCGTTCAAGAATCAGCACAATCTGAGGTTGACAGCTCAAGTTATGGCAGGAATACGGAAGCACATCCAAAGACGTTTTTCTTCAGTTCCAGCGTTGTTTTCACGACTTCAAGCCAAGTTTTCACCCTTGTTCAGTTAGAATTAGGAAAAACCCAAAACATGAACATTGTAGCTCTTTTTCTTAGATTTCCAAAGCTTCTAAATTCAGGTCATTCCGAGTTTCCAAGCTCAAGTTACACAATTTACGCTCAAAACTGTCATTTATGCTTAAAATCATCTTTTAGGCCTGCAAAGACAAATTAATAGAATTAGGTAGCAATTATGACCCAAACTGTATGAGAAGTATCCTAAAACTATTGAAATTCAATACAAAATCATAGGGAAAAATAGGATTATCAAATACCCCCAAACTTAAGATTTGCTCGTTCTCGAGCAAAAAGGAATAAAAATCAAAACAAAAAGAAAGATAAATACCTACAGTGAATCACAATGCAAGTCTCAAAAATTGTTGGTACATTATTACAAAAAAAAAAAAAAATGCTCAACACTCCAAGAAGTCATAAATTAAATTGACTATCTTTCTCTGTCGGTCCCCTGAATAGGTAATCCCCACTTCAATCTACCTTCCAACTTCCCGGATTATTTTATGCAGAAATGTAAAGTTTATCAAATGGTGGCAAACTCCATAAGCCTAAGTATGGAACTACTCTCCACTAATGTAGACTAGACATCGCTAAGAATCAAAAGGTCTTTGGCAACTTCTAACTTTAGTGTTCGGTATGGCTCCAAGGAAAGGGATAGTATAAACAAGGTAGAGCACTCGTTTTTCCTCATGCAAACACTAAGAGCTACATCAATCCCACTTTCTTTCTCACCCACCAATCAAATATATCAACCATTTACAACCTTCAAACTGATGCATCTTTCTTATTTTTGTTTTTAAATCGCACTAAAGAAATTTTTCGTCTTCTTCTTTTTTTTTTTTTTTGGAAATTAACAAATATTACTAAACCCATTGAGGTCCTCTGCCCCCTTCTGTTGATGCCATTTTGATGAACCCCCACACTTAAGATTTTGGTCCATCACTTATGCACACACCTCTCAAAGCTCTTTGTTCTACATAGGTCCATAATCTCCTAAAGGGTATGATAAAGTATGTTAGGGTACAGGGATTGGACAATTTTTTTGTTTGCAAGGAAAATAAGGCAATCATAATCTCATAAGGCTCAATGGGTGGACTAGGCGAGAGATTCATTCACTGGGCGACTGGAAAGGCTCAAACGTTTCGAAAAATGCCTAATCATTTCCTCACAATGTTCTCATCCTAGAATTTCGCCTCGAATCACTGTCTACCTTACCTCGGTTCTAGAGTCCACCAACATTATCAAGACTGTCAACTAACCACACTAAAAGTGTTCTAACGCAGCCGAAAGGGAAAATGGTGTGAACACTCAACGAACCCAAGCAAATCAAGTCACCAACATAAACTTGAAGCAAATGCTAACTTTTCCAAAAAATATCCCACCATTCTAGTCTCATCAAGATGAGCAATTCATCTAGGCAACAACCCACAACACACAACAAAAACACACGAAACAAATAAACAATCAAAGACTAAAACAAAAAGAAACACAATTTTGAGCTAAAACACACAACAAACTAAACAATAAAATTTTCCTACCCCCAAACATAAAAGACTTGTCCCAATTCACACCATAAAGAACAGGAATAGAGAAAGAAGAAGGGTTAAAATACTACCCTAACTAATCCGCAAGTGTGTCTTTATGTCCAGTGCCCAACATCATTCATTATCTCATCATCATAAGAATATGTCAAAACAAGAAACTCATGGTGCACCAATTGTTAAAACACATATAGATTAGTAAGGGAAATACAAACCTCTGAAACTAAAATCAAAGTTCTAAAATTGAAAATAACTTCAACAAAAAAAAAATAACTGAAAACACTTGGGTTGCCTCCAAGAAGCGCTGTTTATATTCGGAAGCTCAACTTTCCCATGGTCCCTCTTCAATCTGGATCTTGTGGGGTCTTCACTTCCTATTGCCACTCTTGGTCTTTCCTTGGAATTTCAAACATCTCATAAGCATCTTTTCGAACTTCAAGTTCGTATATGGTACTGGGATGAGATGGTGATTGTTGAGTCCATGTTTGGAGTCTCTTCAACACCAATTTGACTTGTGCGCATTTCACCAAATCCTCAAATGTGTTCCTTGTGAGGCGATGTTTCTTGTTGAAATTCCCTAAGTATCTGCACACCATTTGCTTTGAGCTTTTCCTCTCATTAATCTTGCTTCATGTTCTTCCAACTTTTTCTTCATTGTGAGGTTGCTTCCAACACTATACCTCTCTCATGTTTGAAATTGAACGTTCTTTAGGATTTGTGACTTTTGTGTTGGCAAAGAACCTTGAGATCTCTCTGCAATTGTCAACCAATTGCCCTACTTGAACCTCCAAATTCGAATGGACACTCCTGATTTCTAAAGTTTGAGCGTGTCTCATTCATAAAAACTGTGGTTTCTTGCTGAATTTCTTGAACATACCTCCAATCTCGACATTCTTGCTCACAGGTCAGTTGATGATTCCCATGTATGTGTTTGCACTGTCCTTTGATTTGATTGACTGCTTTGATTGCTCCAGGAACAAATTTTGGGTGATTCCCCCAACCAAGATTGTAAGTGTTAGAGAAGGAGTCATTTGCATCATTTGTGAACTAACCTGTAATTCACTTGTGCTCGGTTGTTGAGAAGACTAACTTGTTTCCATCTTGCATTCCACCTCCCATGGTGTTTCCTGCACAAATTCCAAGTTAAAAAGGTGAGTGATCTAGAATTTACCTCATACGTCCCAATTGGCTTTGAAGTGAATTCTTGTGCAAATAATGTGGGCAACACATCGACTTCATGTGACCCATTTGTCTCTCCGCATTGCTCTCATCATTATAGTCTTGGTAGTGTATGTTTGCTATCACCTCAAGCATTCATAAGCATCTTCTGGGGTCTTGTTATTAAGGTCTCCACCTGCTGCCAATCTACCATGTTGAATAATTAGTAGCAACCATTGTAAAATGTTTGACTTGTATCCAAAGCGGTAGACCATGACTGTGGACATTTCTCTAACAACTTCATGTACCTCTCCCAAGCTTCATAAAGTGATTCATTGCTTTGCATGAAAGAGATAATGTCGTTTCTCATTTTTGCTGTTCTTCTTAGTGGGGAAGTATTTTGCAAGAAGACGTTTGAGCTAATCCGTCCCATGTGGTGATTGTCCCAATGGGTGTGACATGAGCCACCTTTGCTTATCTCTCAGTGAAAATGAACATCTCAGCCTAATTGCATCATCAGTCATTCCATTACCTTGAATTGTAATATCTCTAGAAAGCTAGCGATAGCAAAAATTGGATCCTATATGAATTTCCACCAAATTGGACTGACTGTTGATAATCTAATTATTTGCCGGCTTAATCTCAAAGTTCACTGCAACAGGTTGGCCCTGTAATACCATATTGCACTCTTGCACATTTGGATGGCATAAATCCTTAACGTTCATGTACTTCTACCATGATCTCCAACATGCACTACAAGAAACAGTTAATTAACTTATTACAAATAAAAAAAATAAAAAAAAAAAACTACAAGAAAAGAATCAAGCTTGACTATACAATGATTTACGATTAACTACAAAAATGAATAAAAGCTTCAATTTAGCACTACCCAGATACTATCAATAGTAATTAACAATACCCTGGCAACGGCGCCAAAACTTGTATGCATGTACTACAACATGCAAAAATAGCAATGCACTAGTTGCACAAAGTATAAGTGATGAGTAGTATCGTTCCCACAAGGTATACATGTTACTAATCTACGGATTTCTCTAGTTTAAGTCCTATTGAAGCACACAATAATTGGAAAATAACAAACAAAAACAAATAACAAAATATAATGAAGATAATGAAATTAAAGCAAAACCCAACAACTTAACTAAGTTAAACAATGCAAAAAGGCTAGGGTGTTGATTTCACCTAGATAGCTAACCCAAATCATAGAACTCTATACCCACGTTCAATTCCTGATTGAAAATCGAATTCCTAAGCTGTACAACATACCTTCTCAGGCTACATTTCCCTATTTCCCTATCAAGCTTCCACACACACAAATGAAGATTAATAGTTCAAAGTCTTTTAAGCTTTGTGAATTCTATCTAGATTTCATAGATCGCTAAACCTATCTCTACATTTGCTAATCTATGGTATTTATCCCAGAGGCACAATCCCAAATCACTCTCAGTCTCTTAGAACAACACACATTGAATGGTGATCAAGCATCCAAAAGTCATTAAGCAAAGAGATAAAACACTCCAGTCATAGTCTGAAATTAAAACTCAAAGTAAATCAAATTCATTAATATTGAATCATTGTATCAAGATTACATCAAACCTAGTAAACAACTCAGTTCATACTCAAAAACGATTTAAAATAACAAAAACTGAATCAAGTATTCATCATTGAAAACAAGCAAAAGATGGAGAAGACTTCTCTAATTTGAAGCCCAAATCTTTCATTAATTCTTCTTCTTTCAAGAGCTGCCTTCCAAATGACCGAACCAAGGCCTCTTTTCTCTCCTTTTCACTTCTAATTATACCTCTCTCCATTAAGAAATGAAGCCCTAGCAAGCCAAAATGCGTCGTTTTATTTTACATCTGATGCAGGTTTCGCAGCGGCGAAGCTTTTTCCTGGCCGCGGTGAGAGACTTTGCGGCCAAATTGGAGCATGATAGATCTGAATCTGAAAAAATGAATGTTCCTATCCGCAACAACATCTGATTGTTAGCTCTTCATCTATATTTCCGTTGTTTTTCAAGTGAATCACGCCCAATACGAGTCGCATAGCTGAAGTTACTGGCGAAATCGGAAGCACAATCCACTGACTTTTTTTCTTTCAGTTCGCCGTGTACTTTTCAGGACTTCAAGCCAAGTTTTCACCCTTGTCCAGTCCGAATTAGGAAAAACCCAAAACATGAACATTGTAGCTCTTCTTCTTAGCTTTCCAAAGCTTCTAAATTCAGGTCATTCCGAATTTCCAAGCTCAAGTTACACAATTTACGCTCAAAACTGTCATTTATGCTCAAAATTATCGTTTAGGCCTGCAAAGACAGATTAATAGGATTAGGTAGCAATTATCGCCCAAATTGTATGAGAAGTATCCTAAATCCTATCGAAATGCAATAAAAAATAATAGGGAAAATAGGATTATCAACACTACTCACAGACTGTACAAATAATGTATCTCTCTATTGATGTCACTCGCTCTGGGAGCGTGTATGTGGGCATCTTTGTTACTCACGGGTTCCCCATCGCAAAAACCTTATATCATAGCATGCTGTAGAAAGAGAATAGAAAGAGAGACTATGCACATTTCAACATGAATTTCCAAGCTACGAAAATTCTACACTTGCATTCTTTAAAAAACATACACTTTCCATATATGAACATATAATTTCATTATGACCATTTCGTGGATGCATAACAAATTCATAAAAACATATCATCCTTAGGCTTGTTTATACATACACGAGCTCATACATAGGTAATATATAACATATTACACATAGCCTCCATTGTCATTCATTACATCAAATATATATGTTCATACAATCATTAAATAATCACAAAGACCACTCATTCAAACATGCTTAACAACCCTTTAAGCATCATTTTCATACTTGGAATCAATCATAGATTATTAGACCACAAATAAACTAACAAATTGGAAGCACTTTTGAGATAGTCATTCTGCACATGTCATATTCAAGAAGGCATATCTTGAGTTATACACATTGGATTGTAATGTTCTTGGTCTCATTTTAAAGCTTAGAGAAAGGGCTACAACTTTTATGTTTAGGTCTCAACCCAGTTCGATAGGTAAAATTCCCAAAAATCACTTAGAAGGTCACGGATTTGACTGGGCAACCTTGGTAACATGCTTACTTAAAGGCTTTTCCATACCTATTAACCTCCACTTACTCCCTAACCTTTCCTAACCATTCTCCCCTGTGAAAACATGTTAAAAAAAAATCAATAATAGACAATTAAACTTCAATTCTTGCCTTTCTCTAACCCTTTCTTCATTAGGGCTTAGCCAACTCATGCATGCAATTTCTCTTTGGATTTTCATCAAACACTTCATATGCACATGCAACTACCATGTTGGCTACACTTCCACAATCTAATTCAACCAAAATGTGAGCCAAAAACTCACTAAATTTAGTATCAAACCTAGCCAAATTTCTCACTTCTCTATACTCCAAAAATTTCAACACAAAATCTTCCACAACTTCACCAAATCATCACATAACCATACACTACTTCTCATGGCTAGAATTTATACATCAATAAACATCAAAAACAGCCCATAATTCTCTCATACCGTCATATACAAACATGCAATAATTCATTCAACACAAGTCTTGCTCAAATTAAGGTTCGAACTAGGTTTACTTACCTTGAATATGTGAGATCCCTTCCCTTTGCTCTAAATCTCTTCCTCTTGGACCTAGATCATATAAAAACCATAAAAATTTAAAACTTTAAATTTTAATCACACTCCTTTTGCTAGAATCTTACCTTAGGATGCTTTAGGATTGAAAATCTCCAAAAATCCAAACCAAATCCCATGATTTTCCTTTGAAATTTAGTGAAGGAAATTGAGA